>NC_089747.1:6050000-6100000 GCF_040412425.1 Macrobrachium rosenbergii | reverse complement strand
TATATATATATATGTTACATATATATATATAGAGAGATATAGAGAGAGAGAGAGAGAGAGAGAGAGAGAGAGAGAGAGAGAGAGAGAGAGAGAGAGAGAGAGAAAGAGCACTGTATCGCTGTCTTTGGATTGTTTTCTCACATGTTCCTGATTTAATCATTTTTAGCCGATGTCTAATCCTTCTTAGGAAATAAAAAGCATCCTAGCATCCAACCTTGCCACCTACAGAAACACTGGAATCTTGCGGGGTATCCCTGAAGCAAGAATCCTTGCTAGCATAAGGCCAACCAAATTTATCACAACGAAAACACCGTTGGAATCCTAAACCCATGAACGACACTCCATATAAATAAAGCAAGACATTTCTTTGCATTTTCACTAAATATTATATAATATATAATAATTATTAAAACTGAGTGAGCTTGGTTAAGGCACGACAGTTACTAATAATTTCTAATAAGAAGAAAAGAAATTAAAATAAAATATTTCTGAAGGAAAGTTAATTAAAAAAAAAATTTTTTCGAAGAAAAGATAATGAAAAAAATTATTTTCAATAATTCCCGCAGTCACACTCGAACCTGAAATCATACTTTTATTATTCATACTTCAACTCGTTTTACTTCTCTCTTCGCTCTTCTCGCTACTTCTCTCCCCCTCCCCGCCTCCAAGCACTACTCTGCTTTCACATTAATAACGTCAGCGGAGCCACACCCTCTACTTCCTGCTAGGTTCTCGAGCGCTGGCAAAGTGTTGTGTAAATCTCATTCCATTCTCGTGGAGTTTTTTTTCCCCACCTCTCGGAGTTAAGGAAAAAAACCTTTCCATTGAAAACTGCGTCATATACATATACATGCGTTTAAACTTGAGCGATATCAAATGTATGTTTTACTTGGTAAGTAAGCATTACTTGTATATGATAGTAAAAATAAAAAAAACAATGTACATACTGTATATGTATATGTATATGTATATATATATATATATATATATATATATATATATATATATATATATATATATATGTAAATTTTATCATCCCATTATATACAGTGGTACCTCTCTCTCTCTCTCTCTCTCTCTCTCTCTCTCTCTCTCTCTCTCTCTCTCTCTCTCTCTCTATATATATATATATATATATATAGAGATAGAGAGAAGAGAAGAGAAGAAGAAGAAGAGAGAGAGAGAAAGAGAGAGAGAGAGGTACCAATGTACAATGGGATGATAAAAAAGACGTTTGGTGGCCTGGAGTGTTTGCGTGCTTGTGTCAAAGCGCTTGCAGGTGTAAGTATGGACATAAATTTTACAAACTTTTCCTGAAAGACAACTTTTCCAATGAATTGCAGCCATAAGGGAAAAAGTATCCAAAAAAATGTACAAACTTTTTTCGGAATTAGAATCGTTGGTGGGAATGTCAATCGAATGACAAGTTTTATCTACTGACAAAAAAAAAAAAAAAAAAAAACTTTCTCGCTTCGATAAGGACAAAAAGAGAAGAAAAAATGGGGACTGGAAGATAACGCTGTAGAGCGGTTGACCTACAAAACTGAAACCTCTTTTTAAATTGACTTCTTTCTCATCTCGCCCAAGAGGATATATATTACATCCCCTTTTCCTCAAAATTATTTCACACGTAAACATGCAAAAAAAACTGAATAATAAGTCTCTAAAAGCTTTTATTCAATAAAGAATGAAACCAATTTTGAAGTCCTTTCCTCTAGTTATTTCAGACATAGACATGTAATAAAATTAAATCATAAGTCTCTACAAGCTTTAACTTAATAAAGAATGAAACCAGTTTTGAAGTCCTTTCCTCTAATTATTTCCGACATAAACATGCAATAAAATTAAATAAGTCCCTAAACGTTTTTACTTAATAAAGAATGAAACCAATTTTGAAGTCCTTTCCTCTAATTATTTCAGACATAAACATACAACAATAAAATAAAATAATGTTTAAAAAACATTTTGCACAAGAAAGACTTAAACTACGGTTGAAGTCGGTGCATTCATTTTCCAGTGTTCCAATAAAGCTTTAGAAGGATGGAAAAATATACTTTTAACAGTCTACCATTTTTATGTACGTGAGGGATTAAAAAAAAAAGTGGAACCTCTAAGGGTCATTTTTCTTCGCTTGAAAATAAAAAAACTTTCCTGCGACCTCTAATGGTAAAAACAAATATAAAAATGGCTTCTGTTCTGTATTTTATTTTCTTGCGTTGCACAATACTGTCGATATAAAAAACAAAGCAATAAAAAATCCTCATGCTTCTCAGGTTATACCAAACAACCCTCACAATAAAAAAAAAAAACTCTCCCCCTCCTCCTCCTCCTCCGCCTCCCCCTCCTCCTCCTCCTCCTCCTCCTCCTCCTCCTCCTCCTCCTCCTCCTCCCCTTACTACAAAATACAGGTTTCACATTTCTTCCAGGAGCCTCTAATTACGCGATCAAGGCCGTTGGTCGTGTGTAAAGGAGGGGGATGCCTGAAGACCTTACGGTAGCATTTCATCAAACAACTTGCAGTCCAATTTAGGAAGTGGGGTGCCCTGGGGTCTGGAGTATGGTAAGGTGGAGGGGGCGAGGCAGGGGAAGACTGTGTTCATTAAGGAACCTTGAAGGAGGCACCAGGCGTTATTGGATGTCCTCTTGGGCGAAGTCAAAGCTAATATCAATCCAGAACTACGGGAATATACTCGACACTTTACGATGAAAGGGGAAAAATAAGGGAAGTTTGCGTCGGTAGGAAATTAATGAAGTGATATACGGAACACAAATGTTCATATCGAAAAATAAAACCAACAATAATAATTCTAAAAAAAGAAAAAAAACATAAACTACGAATAGGTGAAAATAAGAAAGGAAACAAGTGGAAAACAAGAAAAAATCCAGAGAATATGAGCGTACACTAATGGAATTTTTCTTTTTTTCTTCAACGATATGAAAAATAATAAATGCTTCATTTCTAGGTTTCGCTGTACGAAACTAGAAATTGAAATTTTTAAAATTTTATTTTAACACATCACCTTTACTGTGAATCTAACATAAATATAATTTCAACACTAAACTTTTACTATCATCAATATTAATCTGCGTACGAACGTCCTAAACCAAATCTCCCCAAAAAGCAATTTTTAAATTTTACATTTTAAATTGCTAACTGCAGGTCATTCAGCTCATTCGGAGATGTATGTCGCCAAAAAGACCATGCAAACCCTTCTGCTCGCTGCCTCGCCTCTGTGTTCCCATGAGTGGCAAAGGTTAACCGGAAGTAACAGCCTTTTTAGCTTTCTGTAAAAGAAAAGTATAGTGCCGGCTTTATCTGTCCGTCCGCGCCTTATTCTGTCCGCACTTTTTCTGTCTGCCCTCAGATTTAAAAACTACTGAGGCTAGAGGGCTGCAAATTGGTATGTTGATCATCCACCCTCCAAGCATCATATATACCAAATTGCAGCCCTCTAGCCTCAGTAATTTTATTTTATTTAATGTTAAAGTCAGCCATAATCGTGCGTCTGGCAACGCTATAAGACAGGCCACCACCGGACCGTGGCTGAAAACTTCATGGGCCGCGGCTCATACAGCATTATACGCTATACAGAAAACTCGATTGCGCCGAAGAAACTTCGGCACATTTTTTACTTGTTTTTAATGGTGCATATATGAACTATCATTCATAATATCTCTAAATGAGTCAAAGTCCATCCCATGAAAGGTCCCATTTCAGATCAACCTAACTCACCAAGAATGCTAGTGAACCGGAACATAAATTCCTTATACATGTCCTGAATATTAATTTTATATCAAAGGTGGTCCCCTGGTATAAGAGTAGTTCGAGCGGTCCTGCCCTTGATATGGAAGTTACTTAAGAAAAGTCATTCATACGACAAAACAGTGTCTTCGGAGAAATATCAGATGGGCAGTGCAGCCCAAAACAATTTTAGTCACTTGACGAGAAAATCAATAAATGAACTCTTCCCTTACCTGTCGACGAACCTCATCCTTAAAAGAAAGTATGTGACGGACTTTGCCATAGCAGCAGTGATTTGAGAACTCATCAAATCAGTATAATTTCCAGTTTACAGCGACCATGCAGTTCTATAGGAATACAGAGCATGAGAAGATGACCAATGAGACTGTACGATCAGTCATTACGCATCCAAACAACGGGAAATAGGATTAATATATTATTATAAATTGAAAGGTTACAATTGCGCTGAAATTGAGCGTGGGTACTAATCACTTTAACGACACAGAATTCCGTCTTAAACTCCATTTTTGCCCTAATAAAATATAACATGACCTAAGAATGTCATTTGTGGTATTTTCAGATGAATTAATTTGAAAAAGCTGAGATGATGCACATGTTACGAAATATCGATGAAGTTGCATACTGTTGGATAAATTATAAAACTGAGCAATTTAAAATGTGAGGAATGCCACGTAGACTATCATCGTTCCCGAAAAATTGCTCTAATGAGTTTGTAAACTTTTGTCAGTTTCGTGACATCTGGATGGGAAAGTTATTTATCGGTTGTCATTTGCATACAGCCCTCTTTAAAGGCTTAAAAAACTGACTGACTTTTGTCATTAGGAACATGCCAACATCACTCGTGTACATGCTTCACATAAACACATACTCGAGTGAAAAGAACGAATCTAGAGGGTTCTCCTTAGAAGGAATATGAAGCAAAGCACACACACACATACGCGTATGTATATGTACATGTGAGTGCATACATACATACATACATACATACATACATACATACATACATACATACATACATACATATATATATATATATATATATATATATATATATATATATATATATATATATACGAAATAAAATGAGGAAAAAACTTACTGAAAGAAAAAAAGTACGTTCGTAACAGTAAACATCTTGTTCCTAAGACAACTGTCACTCCTGTTACAAAACAAAGGGTCAGTATGCAATTCCCACATTCCAGACTTAGTTCTATATATATCTTGAAGCTGACAAAAAACATTCAACCATTAATAAAGATGGGTGTTATTGTAAGTCTCCTTACATCGTCTTTATCCATTCAAAACAAAACAAGAAAGAAACCAAGCACCCCCAAAAAACCCCTCACACCAAAAGCAGAGGGGAAACTCCCTACGAGCAGCGGACTTGCGCGGAGGGAAACATAGGGAAAAGTAGCCAGAGTAGGGTAGAAGGTTATTTCTCTGCTCCTTATTACGGTCACAACCTGCGGGAGTAACAGCCAGGGGACTAATGAAGGAAGTTTGTACAAAATAAGAGCGACTCGGGCCGAGCGTAAAACTCCCTACGGTATTAGCGAGGACATCGTTAACCATTATTGTTTCCCCGCTTCCTCTCGTTTCGTTTCTTTTTCTAAGAGAAACGTTTGTCTTTCCGGCGGTTGGTTCCTGGAGGTCCCTTTAGTTTCTATATTGCCTCTGAACTGATGTTTCTACAAGCGTTTTAAGCGTTCCTCTTCGTTTACTGTCTACAACATTTTCATGATCGTTTGTGCATAAATTATGAGAGAGAGAGAGAGAGAGAGAGAGAGAGAGAGAGAGAGAGAGAGAGAGAGAGAGAGAGAGAGAGAGAGAGAGAGAGCAGACCTGAATTTTTTTTTAGAAAGTCTACGCAACTCGAGATGTGGAAAAATTTCTTGCAACTCGAGATGTGGAAAAATTTCGTAAGCTGAAGTGGGCCAGTGGCCTTTTCAATTTTGGGAAATATAAAGAGATAGATGCGAGATTAAAGGCTTGGGAAATATAAGACCTGAATTTTTTAGAAAGTCTACGCAACTCGAGATGTAAAGCTGAGGTGGCCAGTGGCAATTTTGGGACAGAGATAGCCTTTTCAATTTTTGAGAGAGAGAGAGAGAGAGAGAGAGAGAGAGAGAGAGAGAGAGAGAGAGAGAGGGGGAGTCCTCGATCCTAATTTCCCACACCCCATAAACTAATTTGGCCTGGTGAAAGTAAGACTACTTTCGGGTAAGTAAGAGGCACGCTGGGGAAAAGCTGTTGATGATAAATGATTCACCAGTTTTTATTATAAACTTCTAAGGTATCTTCCTCAATACTGCTACTTTGTTTCTTGCAAGGAACTCCCTCCCTCATGAACACGCAAGCTGTGTTCATTCACAATGATGTGTGGCACTGAGTATCAAAGCTTTGGCACTGATGGTTTAAAACGAACTGTTATATTTTAAAAATAAAGGGGCATTTGATCATAAACATACAAAATGTGTAATCAGACAAAAAAAAATAAATGATAACATCCATTACAAGTTCGAGATCCTTTTCAAAATGAAATACGATCATCAACATTACCCTCACCGCCCAGAATAACAACCCAAGATTTATCTTGAAGATATCTCCACCTGGGGCAATACATCAGAATGTGATTCGGACTTATCCACCTATCACAGCCCACTCAGGAGAATCATTTCCTTCTATACAAAATTGGAGGGCTAACTATAACATGTTAAAACCACCTCCGTCTGTCTTTTCTATTGGAAAGAAGATAAATCCTTGTCACGCATTATTTCTTGCTCGTTAATATCTTTTGTTATGGGCAAGGAGCCAGAAAGGCCATATCACCAGCCATTTCCATAAAATATACGATTTTGCGGTGGCTTTGGTTATTTCATACCACAATGTGAAATCTTCATAATATTCAGTATTTGAAATAATGCCACAATACTTGCTCCCTTTCCGGCTTTCTTCGTCTCAGCATGGGCAGGACCCACGAAAAATGGAAAAAACAGTGACACAGGAGACGAAAGGACCATTCTACAGCCTTTTTGATTGAAGGGATGTTATGCATTAAACGTATTCAGAGATTGAAGAGCACTTTAGGAATCTGAATAAATTGTGAATTCTTTCAGCCGTGCGTTTGTATGCACGGTCCAAGCCTTGGATTACCCATGTCAGTTCTAAAGTGACTATGAACACGTCGGGGTTGTCTGGACAATGATAAGAGTATCAGTGTGAACATCACATTTATGAACCTTTATATGGGATATATAGTTCCCTATTGGACGGGCGGGTATCGTTCTCGGATAGCACTCTGCTGGTCCCGCGTTCGATTCTCCGACCGGCCAATGAAGAATTAGAGGAATTTGTTTCTGGTGATAGAAATCCATTTCTCGTTATAATGTGGTTCGAATTCCACAATAAGCTGTAGGTCCCGTTTGCTAGGTAACCAGTTGGTTCTTAGCCACGTAAAATAAATCTACTCCTTCGGGCCAGCCCTAGGAGAGCTGTTAATCAGCTCAGTGGTCTGGTTAAACTAAGGTATACTTAACTTATATGGGATATGAATAATTAAAAGATTTTCTGAGACTCTGGTAAATCAGTTTAACTATCTTCCTCCTTTCGAAAAGTGATATGCCTACGCGAAGACTTCTTTCCATACGAAAGTACGAAGCAGTAAATACACGAAGTCTCACTGTAAGATTGCATCATCATACGTACAAGCAAGTATACCAAAGTGAACGCTCTGATATCCTTACACATAAAGTGGAAAGTGGCATGAATTCAAGGCAGTTAAATGCATAACTCGCTTCAAAGCAGCACTGTGTTTGCTCTCCGTGAAGTTGTAAATATAATATATACATCCTGCAAGCGATGCCTCAGATGTATCTCATAAATGAACATCATCTACATTAATTAGCATCGCATGAGGATTCTCCTTAAGTATTTAATTTTGAGAAGATGTAATGGAAACAATTACCATAACGCACTATATACGAAATCTGCTTAAGAAAGACACGCGTGGCATTTAGTCTGCGCATACAAAAACACGTTAAATATGAATTTACGTTAAATCATTTATTTACTAGCAAATGTATTAACATGAAATTATTTATTTACTAGCAAATGTATTAACATTAAATTACTTATTTACTAGCAAATGTATTAACATGAAATTATTTATTTACTAGCAAATGTATTAACATTAAATTACTTATTTACTAGCAAATGTATTAACATTAAATTACTTATTTACATTCAGTGCCCAATTTATGTATCAACATGAAATTATTTATTTACTAGCAAATGTATTAACAAGCGTTTCACCAGTGACACTGCAAAACGTCGTCAGGATAAACACAGTAAGTGCCATCAGGATTTTCTTGTCTTCTTCTCAATTCTCGTGAATGTAATCCTTCACGAGAAATCCTACTTGACGTATGATGTTTTTATCTCTATGTAAGTTATAAAACAAACACGTTAAATGCAGCATTTAAACGTTTAAAAGACTTTGTAATCTGACTATATAAAAGAAACAGACATTAGTGAAAAAAGATTTGGTCTTTATCTTTAAGCTTATATAGGCTACTGTATCCATGCAATTATATTTCCTATAATCATCAAAGCAAAATTGCTTTCCGCTTTTGTCCGATAGCAGGTAAACAAAAAATCATACTTTTTCCATCCTTTGTTTAATTTTCCATCACAGGTTCGTAACGGACCAGATGAGCAATTATGTAAATAACGTCCTTTAATAACACACTTTGCTCTTTGCTAATGGAAGAGACCAGCCCTTCCTCCACCTTTTCCCTGTTTCAGATACCGTAAGAGATGAGGATAGGGATCATTGTCACCGATTAAGTTTTCTTGCTCCATTTCTTTATACAAAAGATAAGAATCACAACCCACCATCGTATTACTTTTTTTAAGGGACAGGCATCAAAACTTACTATTCAACATAAGATTTATATAAGTGGAAAAGATTGGAATTGGAACTGGAATATAAAATTTAGGAAAAAGGCCAAGCCCTGGGAACTGTGAGATCATCCGGAGATGAATATAATGTTGAAACAATTATTAGAAGAGGGTGGAAAGTGAATAGAAGAAAGAGAATATGAACATGGGTATAGTAAAAACAAAGGGGTTGCAGCTAGGAGATACGGGACGGGGCAAAGAACCTAAAGTAATACCTACAGTGGAGGGGAAATGAAGAAGATTAATCACTCTTACATAACACCTATATGGGAGAAGATGGGAGGAACACAGCCTCATTTTCATATAAGACGAGGATGAATATTAATGAGACACTATCAAACAAAACATAACTTCGGGCGTTATGCGATGCAATGCGAAACGATTTAATCAAAACCGCTGTCGACTGATGAACAGCATAAGAAACTAATAAGCAATCATTTCACACTCACACAACATTATAACAGTTGCCTAAACGCCTCTCTTTATTTTTAGCCGAAATTTTTATTCTTCAAGATTAATTTTTCTATTACGCTAAAAGGGAAATTCAACACGCGACAAACTTGAAAGTAAACGGCCTTATAAAATTGTAATTAAAATCAAATCAAATTCATTTGTCTAGAAGATCAAATCAAAAGTGTGTGTGTGTGTGTGTGTGTGTGTGTGTGTGTGTGTGTGTGTGTGTGTGTGTGTGTGTGTGTAAAGAGAAATTCTCCTCTACACTACAAATTTGACAGTTAATATTCGCAACCGATATCAATGAAATCAATCGCAATTGGCTACTCAAGCTACTCTGCAATCACCATTGGATACAATGATATCGGTTGCGGATATTTATCGTCAGTGCCTCCACCCCCCTCCTAACCCCAACCCCCACAAAAAAGATAAAAAATAGATTATAGTTGCACAATATTCTGCAAACGTTAAATTCGCTTTACGAATTGTGAAACTTTAAATTACCCTATTATCTATAACAACTCAAAGGTAATTGTGGAGCAAAAGTCTAAACAATCTGTAAAACACAACCCATTCCAGTAATTCGTCGAAGGGTGAATGAAATCAAGTTTCCTGATCTGGTGCCTGAAATATATTCAAATTTAATTCATAATTTCAAAATTTTGTCATGCAAATTTTTTTTACGAACGATTAATGAGGGTCAATGGATACCAGTGCTGAAATGTAGCATCCTAATTCAAATGCAATGATACATATTCACCTACAATTTTAATAAGACTTCATAAATGGCAAAACATTATGCAGAAAAATTGACTCGCCACATAAAAAAATGTGTGCATTAGATTTCTTTAAAAAAAATAATATTATCTAACAGGGTCTGAATGAAAGATTACACTGAAAGATTGGACAATGACTGCTTACCTGACAATATCCGTAATCAGCTTTTAACTTCAAGGACATAAACACTGAAAAGAACATCTTTCAAAAAAAATAAATAAATAAATAAATAAAAAATAGTTGCAATGATAAAAAAAATTTAGTGAACATAATCTGATCAATCAGCTTTCAACAAGTGCAACTAACAAAGTAAAACCCTGCTCGCGCATAAAAGCTCGCTAAAACCCGCCAAACAAGGTAACTGAGCGCAACTGACGTCAGTTAAAACGAATTTCCACGGAACCAATAGAGTAAAAATAACAGCTTCCAAGAACAGGATGCAACCTACATCCATCATGACAGGGCGCTATTGCAACAACATGCCCAGCAAACATCATTGCAAAACAATCTGTAAAAGATTCCGATTTCGTAACACTGACCGGAAGATTAAATATATTTTTTAAAGACGTAGATATTGAGAAATATATGAAGCTTCCTCTGGTTTTAAAGTATAGGAATGTCAGGAAAAGGATGTGTACATTTTTCAACGATATTCACTGGCATAATGAATATCAAGGCCGTCCTTATTTTGTTGTTGAATCTCGAGCGAGCAATCAAAATTGGCTTTTCATTGTCCTTAATGAGCTGGAAACTCAATGATGATTTTTTTTTAATATCTTAGGGATCAGTGACTTTCCACGAATATTAACTCCACCTATTAAAATTATGCAAATTACCGTATTAATTTTTTTAAATTTACTGTTACCTTACTGGGCTGACGCATTCACTGACATAATTTGTACTGCTATTGCTTATAGGATTTCAGGCTACGTCATTGCACGTGTCTCACCTGTTCCAAGACTTCTAGATAACAATTTACGACTCTCAAGATCCGAAAACCATCCAGCCTAAAATGACTGACCACAATCATGAGGAAAAAGACTGTCTCTTAAAATGTTATATATCATTCCCTTCTTTTGACAAAGTGTCGAATATGCATTTTTTGTTCAATTTTTGAGTTATCTGCGTTGACGTCTTGTTTTAGCGAAGTATCAAATGTCTCTCTCTCACCATATATCCTGGATGGTGAGAGAGACAGACTTGTCACTTTGCTGAAACAAGAAGTCAATGATAAAATCACCGTCGATGCAAACAACTAAAAATGTAAAAAAAAAAAAAAAAAAAAAGTGGAACAATGGTTTTCGACACTTTGTCAAACAAAGGGACGATATGGAGGTAACATTACTATGACATTGCTGATAATGCAATTAAGAGGAAAAAGTTACTAAATTATCACAAAATTATATAAAATAAAAAAACACGAAAATAGCGCTCACTACCAATCATCGACACCTTTACATAAATAGACAAATTCTACCTTCCTGGAAAGGGTCGCGACCGATACCCGAAATAGAAAAGAAACGAGACCCCGCCCACCACAGGTAAATAATGAAATTGAACCTTGCCGAATCCCCGATAATAATTACATTTGTAGTGATTATTTACTGCGCTGTGATCACGCTGAGGATTTCCAAGCAAATATTGGTATCCGATGCGATGACCAAAAAGCTTTATACGGACGGCTTTTGGCTCTGCGGCGATGGCGGGGCTGTTTTGCTTTTATTTTGCCTTCGCATGCCTTCTTTTATTTTTGGGGTACCGGGGCTTCAAACGCCCACGGGTCCTACTGTCGCAATCCTTTATCGGTGATGAAATGCTAAAAAAAAGTCAAGTCAAAATTTTCATGAGTATCAACATTAAACTGAATAAAAAAAAAATTACTCATAGTAGCACGAGTCTTGAAATGGGGAAACAAATCCACAGTTATGTTTATAAGCACATAGATTTATTTAAAAATATATCTCTACCGGGAGCTTTCGGGAATCTGTTTTTGAAAGCTCTCTTTAGAGATTTATTTTAAATATATGTACCTATAAATAACTGTGGATTTCTTTCTTCATTAATTTGAATAATAGGTTTTAAAAAAATTTTAAATTTTCATTGGGAATTCTCTTCTCTTACACTATTCGCTCATTAAAATGAATAACACACTCCTCTTTTATCCTATTCACTTTTTACCATCTAACAAAATAAGTTTTTTCTTCGAGGGGTCGCGTCATCCGTTACGCATCAGTGAAGATTAATATTGCACTTATCCAACCCAGGGAACTATTGGGCCATGTACTTCTTTGCGAGGGTTAATTCGTATAATTGCTTTCGGCCGGCTGGCTATATACCTCCGTGAATTAGCTAGCTTTTTTCACAAAAATTAGTTCTCTGGTCATGTGTAAAGATTTTTTTGAGGGTGATTTAATTTCACGCGGATTCATTCCTTCGCAACCAAGGTCAAACCGAGTTATTTAAGGATACTTCGTGCAGTTATCTTACCAAATCCTAACGTACTGGTAATCTGCCAGGATATCGACAAAGGCATTTGCGGTCTCAGTTTAATTCCACTGGCTGGATATATATCACGATAATCTAAACAGCTGTTTATCTAACACGATAAATTTATGTCCGCAATTTATCCCTTCGTAATTCTGTTTGTAACAGAAAATGTTAAAACGTGGTTTATTTATTATTATTATTATTATTATTATTATTATTATTATTATTATTATTATTATTATTATTATTTCATTGGATGAAACGTATCCACATGGAACAAGCACTCAGGGACCACTGACGTGAAATTCAAGCTTCCAAAGAATGTTGGTTTCAACCCCCCACCGCAGACACCATACTGCAGCAGTAACTGATCATGGTACAGAGCTAGTGAATTTTGTTCTTAGTAAAATAAGAGTGCCGACTATCTCCAAAATCACGAACACGTCTTACCTTAAAAGCAGTTGGAGCAATGAATCACGTGCTCAAAGAGTAACGCTTCGATACTGCTATAAATTCATGTTGAAGAGAGGCTGGTGGACGCTCGATTTAGCAAACGTTCATGGAACAACAAAGGTCAACGAGATAACGCCTTAGAGAATTCAAGGATTGTCATTCGTATGTGAGATTTGGGTCATGTCATTCATTTGAGGGAGTCTACTTTTAATGATTTTCAGCCGGACATGTCCACAAACAATGGAGATATTTGTCTCACCTACCATGAACAAAAACATAAAACATCACGGACCTTCCTGAAAGACACTGCGAAGCGGACATGGTCGATAAAACCTCACAATAATCCTTCTTGAAACGTCAAACAGCGAGCGCAAAAATGAGTGCCGTACCAATTAATTTCTTTAATTTAATTCATCATAACTATCAGCATCGAAATCATTATTCATAATCCTCTTGAAAGGTATCCACTAGAAAGTGTTAATAAATAAATGAATTACATTTCTGAGTAATTAGAAATAATTTATACACACTACATATATATAGAGTATATATATAATGTATATAGTTTTATATACATTATATATATATATATATATATATATATATATATATATATATATATATATATATATATATATATATATATACAGTATATGTGAGTGTATGTGTAGGTACATGTATGTATGTATGTATGCATGTATATATATATATATATATATATATATATATATATATATATATATATATATATATATATATATATATATATACATATGGCAAGTGAGCAACATAACCTGAAACTAGACGTTAACAATAGCCCTCCGCCCAAGGGATTTGAACAGTCGACAACCAGACTGCTATTTCAATGGCCACCATTCCCATTCCCTAAGGAGGAGGCAATTGTTATCACAAGACAGTTCAGACTAGTCATCTCGGCATTGCAGGAACCTCCAGGAATCATGTCGACATATCAGGAAGCGGAGATAAGGACACAAGTGTATATGTGAATTAGCAAGACCACAACGTTTGTCGCTCGTTGATGCGCACATATTGGTCCTGTGCGCTGTGCTGGAATGGGAATGGAATGGAATATAAAATTTAGACCGAAGGACAAGTGCTGGAACCTGCGAGGTCATTCAATGCTGAAAGGGAAATTGAGAGTAAAAAGGTTTGAAAGGTGTACCAGGAGGTAAATCTCGCAGTCACACTAAGAGACGGTTGTTAGGAGAAGGTGGAAAGTAAGACTGAAGAAAGAGATTATGAACGGAGGTACAGTAAAAGGAATGAAAGGGGTTGCTGTGCGATTCCTTCGTTTATTTACAAGATACAAATACCAGATACAAAACAAATGACAAAAGACGCCTGTGGGCAAAACCAGAAGCCAAGATATGAAAGTAAACCTAGAAAAAATTATAACACGAAAATACAGAGGTGGTCGCAGAAAGTAATGGACGCAAACACTGGAAAACAAAAACAAATATGCTCACATGAAAAGCAATAGCATGATTGGATCAACACATTAAAAAAAAAGCTGAAATAAAAATATATCAGCAATAGACAAAACTGGAATCCCTAATTTACAGAAAACGTTGGCAATTGTCACACATGCCAATTCTGACAACGGAACCCATGTCGAGAAAAAAATAACAATCCATTTAACGTACCACAAATGGACTAGTAAGTTTATTTTTACGCCGATTTAACGTGAATATCAGGCAGAAATACACTGCAACGTGTAACTGAAAAGCAAAATACGGAACTTTTTACAAAATATGCCGACATAACTGGAATGTCAGCACAGTATATCGGGTCTCGTATGCAAAGTAAAGTAAATTCTCCCGGAAAGATATAAAATATTTAAAGTTTGAATATCCACAATTACGTATATATGTATGTATATATATAAATCTCATTTTACTGTATATATAAGCAGAAGAATTTTGATACATTTGAAAAACACAATCTAAATAGTAGAAACATGGACACGATAGCTTTTTTTTCTTTTATGTAACCGCAGAATCTCTGTATTGGCAGTTCTCCGAGATCGTGGAAGCGTATGCCAGGTTGGCATATTGATTGTTTTTCTTGCTGATTGCTGGGTATCCTAGATTGTCGATCTTAGCGGCTGTAAAATGAGAGAGTATAAGTGCATACATGTAATTGTGGATATTCTCTAAATTTATATATCTTTCCGGGAGAAAAAAAAGACCCGATATACTGTGCTGACATTGTTTTCATATTTTTATTTATCTTTTCAGTTACGTTGCATGTATTTCTGCTCTGAAATGTTAAATCGTAAAAATAAAATTACTAGTCCATTTGTTTATATTGTTATCGACAGTTCCGTTGTATTGGCATGTATGCCAACGTTTTATTTATTATCCAGTTTTGTCTATTGCTGATATATTTTTATTTCAGCTTTTTTAATATGTTGATCCAATCATGCTATTGCTTTTCATGTAAGTATATTTGTTTTGTTTTCCAGTGTTTGCGTCCATTACTTTCTGCGACCACCTCTGTATCGTGTTATAATGTATACTATATATATATATATGCGTATGTGTATATTATATATATATATATATATATATATATATATATATATATGAGAGAGAGAGATATAGAGTGTGTGAGAGAGAGAGAGAGAGAGAGAGAGAGAGAGAGAGAGAGAACAGATTACTGGAAACAAATGATGGTCGCACAATGTCTGACGCAACACTACAGATTCAATGTAACAATCCGTAAAAACACTTCATAATTTTTAAAAATCCCGTAATTGTGAAACAGCAAAAGAAAAGAAAGACAAAGAATACATCACGATTGCGAAAATCCTTCATAAGTGAGAGTGCATAAGCAGACGTAATTACGATTCTTTTGCGGGGAAATGATATACAATCTCCCGGCATCAGGACTGGAAAGTGATCCTGTTTCATTTTACCAGAAGCGGCCATTTAATTCTGGGAAGTGTAAAAAGCAACTCTCAAGTGCATTTAACTAAACTTTTTAAACTTCATTGACCTCTTTTACGTTGGAATCATTCACATTTTTTTTTTATTTTGTATCTGCTTCGTAAAATTACAAAATTCATTATACAGAACTCATAGCATAGAATGCATCCACTTACTTTTCCCACAGAATCAAAATCCTAAATGTTGTTTTAATGAAGGCGTATTTACACTTACAACAAGACTTAATATTTTGACCAATGTTCAGATAAGGAACAAATCTGCGCAAAAAGGTAATATCTGGAGGAAAATAAAATTTACAATGAATAATAATAATAATAATAATAATAATAATAATAATAATAATAATAATAATAATAATAATAATAATACTAAAATCTACGGAGATGTTATTGCATTTTTAATATCCCCCTCAACATCGATTCCGCTGATATTTTCGCTTTTTATATAAATTAATAAAAGACACTTTAAGAGTTGAATAAACATACAAAGCCTAACTTATTAACGTAGCAGACATTATTAGCATCATCATGATAAAGATTAGAAGTTGGGTGCTATACTGTGTTCACGAAAAATGGAATCCTACCAGTAAAGATACAAAAAATAATTCTGAAAACGGGAATAGAATGGACAGTTTACAACCTACAACTAGTTTCCGCTATAAAAGCTACGATAAAATACAGAGCTAAAACTGCTTTTCTTATGGGAATGTGAGTTCCATACCGTTATGGAAACCTGCACTCTTTTAATTAACAATAAATATCCATATATAATTTTCATTAGGAATTCAATGACCGAACCACTCTGGGAAATTGAAATTATAAGAAGTTGTAAATAAAAAAAATATATTACTTACTGTATTTACAGAAGCTGACGAATTTACACAAGGTTTCATTTTGGCAACAAAAACTTCGACCCACTGAGCTGTGTTAATAAGCTTCTAACCTGAGGTCAGAATCATTAATCATCCGTTCGGTAAAGCGTTCCAGGTGTACTTTATATCAGGCCGGAATTGCGTCTAAAATGAAAAACGCTCCGGAGAGAATGTTTTACGATACAGACGCCTATAACATTATTAAAGCCGATAATGAGTGTAAAGGAAAAAGACAGAGTTAATTTGGTTATGTTATAACGGCTATGTATTTGTGTGCGTGCAAATATGTGTGTATAAAATTATATATACATATTCACATATTTATATACATACACACACACACACACACACACACACACACACACACACACACACACACACATATATATATATATATATATATATATATATATATATATATATATATATATATATATATATATATATATATATATATACATACACGACCTTTAGAAAGAATGGTTAGACATCCATGGAGTGAGACTGAGTGTAAGAAGAAGATGAATGGAGTAGCGTATGTAAAGTGGTCGACACGCTGCTTGCGAGTACCCTGTATTGTTGTGTGAAGCGGCCAGAGTTGCGAAAGTTTTCGCACAGTGGTTCATCCACAACTCAGCAATCTGAGTGTGAATGAGGCGATAATTACTTTCTCTTTCCTGCCGAGACACTAACTATTTGAGGAAGCAGCGTACCGATGGAACTGTTGCCAAATCATATTTAACACATTTTAGTCAGTTTGCGACCGCGCAAGAGGCACCACCGACGATTAGGGCAAAGTAGTAAAAGTGACGTCAGATATAATTAATCTTACTGGAACTATGAATTGTTGCATGAACTACGATCTGATTCTGTATTTCTATGAATACAAGACTGTAGCAGCAACGAATTATAAGCAAACTGTTTCAAAAATATAATCTGGCTTAAACGTATCATACCATTCGATTACCAGTGTATCAAAGATAGGCATTACTGAGCAGAAAGACTAGTATTTCTGAAAATATGAACACCCAATTATTTATTTTCTTCTCTGCTTTCCATTTTACAAGCAAATGGACGTCATTCAACGAATGCTTTCTATACAAGCTTATAGCGTTAATGAACGTCAATACATCTGGCATAATAACAGCAACAATACTCACATTCCTTACGAATTAAATGCACTGAAGGATATTCAAACAGCACGACCCCGTCAGATAATCCTTCTCCAGGGACGTCGCAGAGATCAATCACGGGGTGAGCCTTCATGCTCTTTAATGAATCGGGAAATCAATTAAGGTTTAAAGCCTTGATGTCGCAAGGCTGACTGAGATTTTGGGCCTTTGCTTATTCTCAATTTCGAGGATCAATTGATTTATTCAAGTTCTCGGAGTATTCACTACTTCAGTTGATTGAATTTTCGTATTCAATTTTCATGAATTTCGAATTACCAGGGTCTGAATGCCAGCTGATTTCTAAAGGGTTGGATTAGCCAAGATGGGAGCAACCTTGTGCAATAATTTATCTGCATGCAAATCACCATCCCTTCATTACTCGTCTTGATTTTGATGTTTAAAAGGTATTCTCGTCATAGATATCACAGTGACCTTGATCAACTGGCCTTCGATATTGAATGTCATACACAAAGGAAAACAAACGCGAAGAAATCATTGCATAAGATAATGAAGATAAAAAAAAACATATATTGCATTATTCTAGGTTCAAGTCAAGTCCATCAACACAGGTGTATGTTTACTCAGTAGGCCAAGTTATTAGGACAAGTGTTGTTTGCGGCGTCCCTTCGGCCACTAGCTGCACCCACTTTTTAACCTTTTACTTACCCTCTGCTCCCATTTCCTTTCTTCCATTTTGCTGCCCAACCACTCAACGCCCTCTTTTCAGCTTTGATCACTGAATGGATGAAGGTGCTCCAAAATTTTCCCTTTTAGCCAAATTTTCGAAAATCAAGCAATAGATAAAAAAAATCTATTCCACACTTTGAATAGTCACAAGACATTGTATCCCAAAATTCAAGTAGACGTAGATGGGGAAAGAGACATAACGCATAAAAAGAAAAACTCTGACAAGTTCCAAGAGGACCATTGCTCAACACCAAAAATAGAAGAAGTCTCAGTTATAGATTAAACGGACACTGGCTACCCGATAATAATTGCTACTTCTGCAGTGTAATAATACGAAATTCAAGGAATCATTGTTCTCCCAAGAGAAAATTTACGCAAATACCATGTGCTGGAAGACAATAGAGATGCTTTGCATTCATAACGCCAAACTTCAAAAGCATGACATTGTGTTTCGACCTTTCAATGGCGTGTTTCAATTCCACTCAACTTCAAATGAACGTTATGGAACAGGAGTATTAACGAGACACCGATCTTGGGGTTTTGTGCTAACGATTATTTTCAATTTTATCTCTCAAAGGTTATTTCAAAGGTTGGTCATATTGAGCTCTGGCAGAATAACTGTGAACAATGAAGATTAATTCTAGAAGGTACTTGAGAGGAATTTAATATGTATTCTTCCAAAGAATTCTTTTCAGGTAACAGCTCTTTGTTACTTAATTGTATACTTTTATATCGTACGCGATCAAAAAAAAAGAACAAGGGCGCATCACCCTCATCCCGAAGGATTCAGTGAGAACAGCACATATATATATATATATATATATATATATATATATATATATATATATATATATATATATATATACGATGGTGCGTGTGTTTCTGTGAGTGTGTATGTATGCATGTAAATCATCGTCTGCAAAAGTCACACGACGCAAAGGGCCTTTAAGAAATATGGTCGTTCATGTCTCTTTCCTGTCCTTTCTCTTGGTCCTCGTTCAAGGATGTCTGGGTCTTCCAACTTTACTGGGTGCTCTCAATAGTCCAGTTGACTCTAACACGTACTATTCCCCCGAAGTAGGGGAGGAAAGAGAGAGACAGAGAGAGAGAGGGAATATATATACATATATATATATAACATACATATATATATATATATGTATATAGATATATATATATATATATATATATATATATAGATAGATAGATAGATATACACATAAAGTGTTTCTGTGTAACAGGAGATTATATATTGCGTATATATGATTATATATATATATATATATATATATATATATATATATATATATATATATATATATATATATATATATATATATATATATATATAGGTTAGTGAGTGCGTATGTGTAAGAGAAAAGAAAAGAAGAGAAAGAGAGAGAGAGAGAGAGAGAGAGAGAGAGAGAGAGAGAGAGCAAATGTGTATGTATCACACAAAGCAGATAGTGTTGCAAACAATTCTATGGGCAAAAATCCATAATGTTGTAAAATTTCTGGAGAAATTTCCCATCAAATAACTGACTTACGTAAGCTCACATAATCATAATTTAATGTCCCTTCATGCTAAACGCAAGATTAAACATCGTCTCTTAAAAGAAAGAGAAAAGCGGGCAACGTTACCCGGAATATTATAATTTACAATTAGTGACATCTCCCTTGAGTTATGATATGCAATAACTCTTAATTCAACCAGACTGGATATGCTGCTACATTATATTGAACAAATTTACAAGCTGCTATTTTTCTCTCTCTCTCTCTCTCTCTCTCTCTCTCTCTCTCTCTCTCTCTCTCTCTCTCTCTCTCTCTCTCTCTCTCGAGTTTGTTGATATTACTTGAATAAACAAACAAATACCGTACAATGACATGAAGTATATCAGTATTTGAAAGTATTTGTAATTTTATTGTGTTTATTTTGACATTTCGTAAATACAAACTAGGAAATAGTCAGTAGATAAATTCACAATCCAGGTAATGCTAACCATGCGAAAACAACTGTGATTCCTTTTCCTATTAAGTATGTTTTTCCGTTTATTTAACACTGACCTCAGAAGATACCATTCACATCTATCACTGAGGGATCTTTTGTCTACGAAAACGTGACACAGTTTCTTAGATCAAAGGCAGACACCAAATAAAACTTCCGAATTCATCGTGAGGCAGTCCATTCACGCAACAATCCGTTAATGGGCTACATAATGGATGTTCGGGAGAGGGGGAGGTGTTATCCACCTTCCATTTTCATAATCATTCCAGGTTTGTAGTTTCCTTAAACCTCATGCATATTATCAGCTTTTGTGTTTAGAAATAAGAAAGACGTCCGCATAAGACTGTGATATTTCTACGTAAGGTATCTGAGAAATAACAATTAATAATAATAATAAACAAGTTAGTCCAGTATCACCTTGATCCTACCCAACTCCCCGTAAATGTAGCTGAAAAGTTAAGGCAGCCTGAGAGCGCGGCCAAAGATAAAAAAATTAGGCAAAAAAGGAAAGTGACAAACAAGAAATAGATGAGAAAAGAAAATAAAAGTTGCCTGCTTAAACCCCGTAAGTTATCTAACATTTTCTACGAACTAACGTGAAATACAAGAGACTCAAAAACATAGACACTAAAACATACTTAACATGATTAATACGACTTTCATTTCATACGAAAACCGTGCAAAACTGTCTCTTTTTTTCCTGGCTGAGAGAAAAGTCTTCAACAAGCACTGATTACCCTCATATAGCAATTAATAATCCAATTAAATTAACTAGAACCAACGAAAAAAATTAGTTCTCACCAAAAATGAAGTAGAGTATCTGAATATAAAATATTTATATTTCAATTAACATGCAAAAACATCCTCATATCCTCCTGACAAAATATTTGAATATCCATGAATATTTAAAGCATCATTATTGGATACAAAAAAATCGATATAAATGCTAAAGTGGGTCGAAAAACTACAAAAAAATTCTAATACAGTAATAAATTTATATTATTTCAGGTAAATAAGATTAAGCCCATTTTAATAAACATTTCTCTTACTTGAAAACAAATGTGTATTTTGCCGTGTTTAGTAATTAGCTCCTGGGGATCAAACACACACTGAAATTTAATATGTAATGATAATATATATATATATATATATATATATATATATATATATATATATATATATATATATATATATATATATATATTGCATACATAATACTAAGCCTGTATGCATAAACTTTTCAATACTAGCGTGTACCTAAGCATAGAGGAACTTATATATTTTACGTATGCACGCACAAAAATTTATCATTTATAACCATCAGAAAAAAAATATAACCAACAAGTATGTAACTTAAAATGCACAAAATAACTAAACAATTTTCACAGAGCAATGACAAACCTCCCAGGAACCCGCGAGAAGAAAAAAACTTTAGTAAAAAAAAAAAAAAGTGACAGACACTAGGACCCATTTTGAAGGATCTTAAAACGGCAGCAATTCGTCTCTGAGGACAGCTTTAAGCAGGTCACAGCTGGCACTTACCTCATGAAAGTGGAATGAGGCGCCGAATAACATGTCCTCCGAGTCTTAAGTGGAATGTATGAAATTTATGATGAGTTTAATGGTAACAGTGGATGGATTTACACCATGAACAACATTATGAATAATAATAATAATAATAATAATAATAATAATAATAATAATAATAATAATAATAATAATAATAATAATAATAATAATAATAATAATAATAATAATAAAACTAAGAAAAATAATAAAAGAAAAAAAAATTATTTTTAAGTAATGAAAATCCACAACTATATAAATAAATTGTATCAATATGCAAAACTTTATTGGTATAATTGTAGATTTTCTTACTTAACAGCTTATCACGATATTGTGAATTTCTTAGCAATACTACTACTACTACTACTACTACTACTACTACTACTACTACTACTACTACTAATAATAATAATAATAATAATAATAATAATAATAATAATAATAATAATAATAATAATAATAACAGCGGAAAACAAAAAAATCAATAAAAATGTTACAGCAAAAAATACCGGCGGATTTAATACCACAACAATAATAAAATCTAAAAGCGATGATGAATTGAGACGAGTAATTAACCCAATTATGGAACTTTGCGGGCTACATGATTATATTTACATATATATCTATACAGAGAAAGAAAAAGAGAGAGAGAGAGAGAGAGAGAGAGAGAGAGAGAGAGAGAGAGAGAGAGAGAGAGAGACTGAGATGATTACAACGGGTTTATGTAATAAGCTAAAGAAAAAAAAATCACTATTGAAATAATATAATTTAAACTTCACAGAAAGGGAATGAATCTAAAAAAAACTATTGAAATAAAAAATATAGTCTTCACTGAAGCGACAGAAGAATGAATGTAAATAAAAATACATCCGAAATAAACATAATCTGAACTTAATAGAAGGAGCATTGAAAAAAAAAACTATTGAAATAAAAAATATAGTCTTCACTGAAGCGACAGAAGAATGAATGTAAATAAAAATACATCCGAAATAAACATAATCTGAACTTAATAGAAGGAGCATTGAAAAAAAAAAACTATTGAAATACACATCATCTTAACTCTATAGAAATAGGAATGAATAAAGAAAAAAACACTGAAATAAACATCGCCTTAATTTAAGAGACAGAGGATTGAATCTAGAAAAAACAACTGAAATAAACATCACTTTAAATCCATAGAGAGGAATGAAAAGAAAAACAGAAATAAACATCATCTTAGCAGAGGAATGACTCTAGAAATAAAAACAGAAAAAAATCATCATTTTAACTTCACGGAAATAGGAATGAATCTAAAAACAAAAATGATCTCGGAAGGAAAAACCAGACAAACTCCACCTTTTCGACGACAAGCCAGACAAACTCCACCTTTTCGACGACACGGGTGACTAAATACCGGAGCTCCCTTTGCCGTAAATGCCATTGCATTTAAATGGATTCATTAACGGTGCAATTTAATTGCTTTACGGACATGATATGCAAAATGCTTCATTATCAGTTCCGTCCTGATCGTATCTAAATATTTCCGTTATCGTTATTACATAACGATGAAATGTTTTCCTCAGCCGCTGAAACATTTTCCGATGATCACAATACACTTCAAAAAAAGTTTTAATGTTCATAGCCATTTGTGTTCGGCTTCCATGGTAGAAAATAGCTTGTTATCATTAAGTGATATATACAGTACAATAAACACAAGGATTATCTTAATGACCATCACTGGTGTGTTTGAGAAGACAATAATACGGCACACAAATATGTCACGCGTATTCCGGGTATGAATGACAATATTAATACTGAAACAGCAAAAATAAAATTAATGACATTGTGCCTGCATTAAGAACCTAATACTTGTTTTGTGTGTTCCTCCTCATTTCCTGTTTGGCCAAAAAAAATTACTATTTCCTTTGTTTACAAGTTCCGCAAATTATTTTTTATAATTTCAATGTACATATGCGTATTTTGGTCCATTAAAACGTCTGCAATAATACTTCCATAAAAGAATATGAAAAAGAGTTTAATTAAAGTTGAGTAGGCTTTTAGCTCTGCGCGCGCGTGCACGAGAGAGAGAGAGAGAGAGAGAGAGAGAGAGAGAGAGAGAGAGAGAGAGAGAGAGAGAGAGATATTTACCCGTAGACTGGTTGCAACCCTTTGAAGCTCAGGATTACCTCGTAGAGAGAGAGAGAGAGAGAGAGAGAGAGAGAGAGAGAGAGAGAGAGAGAGAGAGAGAGAGAGAGAGACTGAAAATGTCTTTGAAATTAAGGTATCTTCTCACGAGATTTTAAACCACGTCAACTGTCGGTGAAAATCAGGTCAGAAATTTAATCAGTGAGTGTGTGTGTTCTTTCAAGTTATGCAAACTTTGAAGAAGCGCGTAGGATTTTCGTCAGCAACATTGTTTTGAATTTTTCGTGAGAGAGGATTTTTGTTATCATAATTGCCTTGAATAATACCTAAGAGTTATTTTACTTCACGTGAACCCATATTTTATTAGTTAGCGAAAGATATCGCTGAGAACGTATTATGAATATTATGTAAATTGTTTGCATTTCTTACGCCCAAGAATATTATGGAAGACATAAAATAATGAACGACAATAAATCAGATGTTTCTAAAGACCAAAGGTGAAAGGAAGGGCGTGGTGATACCAGGTGCTAGAAAACAGAAACGGAAAACATGAAATATAAAAATTGTGTCTAGAGTCAACTAAGCTTTGTAAATATGGAAACAATTAATGGCTACCTGTTAGAAGAACACTGGAAAAAATTATTTGGCCGCAACGGGAAAAATGAAGGTCAAATATATGACAATATGATATCAAATATCACCCGTAAAATAAGTTACAATTAACGGTCGGAAATAACTAATAGACATGGGGAAAAAAGCAATGAAAAAAGCAAATGAACAAATGAGCTAAGCTAAATGCTTATTTCACCCTTGACCTCTCATTATGACCTTGATTGACCTCTACACATCTGCATAATTAGTGTATTTTACATGCCAAATTTGAAGTTTCGATCTCAATTAATTCACAAGTCATGCCCAAGTTGTTTGACCTTTGATCTGTTGAGGTTAACAGCTACACTTTTTATCTATCTCAAAATTTAGTAAGTCCATAAAAATCACGAGGCTCTCCCCTGGTGAAGTTTTCATCAAAAATAAACCAATAGTTTTACGTAGGCTAATCATTATTAACAAACACAATTGAAGCGGAGGTAATTAATTCAAAAGCAAAACTAATCTATTAATAGACGAAGAAGGCACTGCGTAAAACATTACAAGTAAATGAAAGATGATTAAAAAAGAAAAAAAAATATCAAGACAAATATGTTCTCCCTGTGAATAACACTAACGAACAAAAAGGCGAGAAGAAAAGTGTCATTGTAACGAGTGAGGAAGCCTCTAACTGAAATACAAAATGGAAAAGTAAAAAAAAATGACGGATAAAGAACGAGAAATAAAAATGACCAGAGAAAAGAAGTCATTCGAAAATAAGTCTGATAAGGAAGCCATACAGCAATGTGACGGATGACGGAAACCGTACTTGTAAAAAAAAAAAAAAAAAAAAAAAAAAAAAAAAAAAAAGGGGGCTGAAGAAAAAGTAACCAGGAAGAGAAACCATTCAAAATTACCCCATAATCTCAAGAAAATGAACCGAGTAAAAAATCTTAAAGAAGTTGGAGGGGAAAACTACTGTAGCAGATGGAATCCGTATTACATGACGTAACTTGAGGAAGAAACGAAAATAAAACATATATACTAATAAAAGGAATGTGAGAATACATAGAAGTATATTTTCGCATATGGCAGGCAAGAGTGATTAAAATTGAATATATCAACTGATTACGAATTGTCAGGCAAGAGTAATTAAAATTTTAGAACTTTAACTGGTTAAGAATTGTTCAAGTGAACTAAACATCTAATTGGAAAACTGTGCCAAAAGGAAGCTTTTTAAATGTGACGCGCTGCATAAGTAATCTTAAAAAAAAAAGGCCACAATAAAGTAAAAAGAAAAATAAACGATGAATTCTCGGTTAGAAAATAACGAAGGAAAGAGAATGATCATTTGCAGAGCTTCTACAGAAGTCAGATCACTGTACAAATCTGACATGCGTATAAGGCGGTAAAGAACGAAAGAACAAATATGTAAAAACAGAAAAAGAGCAATGAATAAAATACTGAGAAGGAAAGTATTCAGAAGGTGGCTAAGAAGAGAATTCTGTAAAAACGAACTAAAGGAAGGAATGAAAGGTAGTAGTACATATTTTACTCATTATTAGAAAAGAAATTAAATGCAGACATAATAATTAAAGAACCCAGCTATAATATAGATTAACGAAGCAATAGTGCAGCAATTAGAAGCCAAAATATAAACCAAAAACAACTATCTTTCTGAGGATGATCACGGACCCCAGAATCAATTTAAGAATCCCCGAAGACGGCCTGTTTCCAAGACTGAACTTTTGTTGCTGTTAATAAAACGCAACCACTCCCAACAGTGTATAACCCTGTTTCTGTTTACTCATTGCACTTTCCCTTGCCAAAATCATTTTCTTTCTCTAATTCTGACCCAGCAACACGATGGAAATTTCATTTTTTATCGGATAAAAGTGCACTCTCGTAATTCACTACACCAAGCATGCGGCCATTGTTCCCATTTGGGATCATTTCTAATTTTCGTTACATGAGCACCCTAATTTTTAAAAGTTTATTATAACTCAAACATAATTTAGTTCATCAGATATAATCGACTGACTCAGGCTCAAAATACTAGATACGTGCAATAAAAATTTTACATGAGAATGCTCTAGACTGAAAGCATTGTCATACGTGCGATATTTGTGAACACCGTTATTAAACTCACTCACACCGAAGGCTGATTTCAAGGTCTGAACACGATAACTGCTTCAAGGAGGTCTTCCTCCACCAGGCAAGAACAGGATATCTCGTAACAACCAATAGCAAAATGTGATCATCATTTTCAAAATGTTGCTCCCAAACGAGGACATAGGTAACAACTTCGTCGCTTCATGTGGACGAAATTTGTAACTTGATTACCAAACACACCCCCAAAACCTTTCCAGAACGGTTTCGTAAATGCTCTCACGACCCTATGTTCATAAATGATTTTTATAATACACGACGCTATGTTCATAAACGATATTTATAATAAAGATAAATATAACTAAGCAATTCCGTCTTCATTCACAGAATAATCTCCCACAATTGAAAAATTCTGTACTGTATATACGATTATTCAGCATCTTTCACTTTACAGCCCAAGTTTTTACCGACCTTCTTCGATCCAGACGAAAACTCTTTCCCCTAATTCTTATCCCTTATAGCAGTTCCGTCTTTGTCCAACCGTCGTAGTTTTCCTCGTTTTCCGGCCTTCGCCTCTTAGCCCTTTTATCTTCGCTTCGCTGAGGCTTACGCCTCTAAGATCCGGAGCACTTATCTGCGTTACTTTGAAGTTTTCAGACAACAAGGAGTAGCAGCATCTCTAGACGAGGTACGATGATCCGAATTTTAGTTTCGGAGTTTTATTTTCCATCTTCATGCGTCGTTCTTGCTTTTTATAACAATAAATAACTTCCAGAGTTTTTTTTATTACAATTCATAAACGGTACCCTTTCATTTTTTTGGGGGGGTGGGGGGATGGGGAGAGGAATATACACAAATCACTCTCCCACAGGCTCTAACAATAACAAAATGTTTTTACTCTCAGTAGATAAGGTAGCTTGTAAATTTTCTAACGTCACTATTACCTAAAATTCAAAATTTCTTTCTTGTTTAGTACCACTAAATAAATATAAACCTAAATAACAAAGAATTAATTGGAATATTTATCAAGACTAACCAAAACAAATCGTCAGGAAAGGAAATACACAAAAAAATAACCTAAGGTCAATACACATAGACACAAACACACACACACATATTTATATATATATATATATATATATATATATATATATACACACACACATACACACACACACACATACACATACATATATATATATATATATATATATATATATATATATATATATATATATATATAAAATATGAGACAGTCTTTCACCTATCTCTAACTCAAAACAGTACCAAACATTCTTTTGGTTTCTGATAAACGTAAATGACTCAAAAACAAAATTATAGACAGCCTTTATACATAATTATAAGACAAGTGACGAGGAATAACCACAAAATTTACAAACACTTTAACCTGAAAACTTTGCCAACGCACTGTATGTAAGATCTTAATTTCACCAAACCTTGGAATATCCCGAAGAGTGGTAAATTAATCTGTTGCCACTATTAATTCTATGACATTTCCATATTTCCTTTGCAGACTTCATCAAATTTAATCAGCATCGCAGCGTAAAGATTACGAAACTCCGAGGCTGACCTGCTTTATGTTATTGTGATGAGTTTTGAGAAACGTCGTCAAGTTTTATAATCTTCATTTCATGCAGTGACAAGAAACGCCACTGCAGATGATATATGTAAATTACGATTTGCATCATCAAAAAGCGACATCAAAAAGATACGAGCAGATTCTGTTCTGCGAAAGTTAAGCGAACGTTCCACTCTCCTTTGATTCATCAGTGCCTGAAAAGACTTCGTTACAAAAAAAATGTGGTAAGAATAAGCATCGAACAGTTCATTTTTAAAATTAACATAATAGAAAGATTCTTTCTAACCGCGTAACTTATCGTCCTCAGGTTGTTGATAAGCTTTTGCTTCGCTTTCATGAGGGCTCTCTCTCTCTCTCTCTCTCTCTCTCTCTCTCTCTCTCTCTCTCTCTCTCTCTCCTCCGCATTCGTTGTTGGTAATGCTCTTGGTAAGCTTTCATGAGGGCTCTCTCTCTCTCTCTCTCTCTCTCTCTCTCTCTCTCTCTCTCTCTCCCCGTATTCGCTGTTGGTAATGCTCTTGGTAAGCTTTCATGAGGATCCAAGACCAACAACACTAGAATTTCGCATTGCAATAAGCAAACCTGCGTTGTTTTCTGTGATGCATATCCTCCGCAAAACCTAAAGGAAATATTGCTGAGAAAGTCGGAATACGACCGAACATTTTGCTTTCTCAAAGTAAGCATATACTCTCTCTTAACACAAGATGATAAATAAAAAGATTTTAAATCCTTTGTTAATAAAATTAGAACAGTTTTTAATCAACAAAGGATACGAAATCAAGAAGCAGAGTCCACCTAGATCGAAGGAATATGCAAAATCACTCTGGCGTGAATCAGCTGTCATTTGCTCATTCATATAATCAAATGTTGAGTGAGTCTGTAGTTCAGTGCATTAAACTCCGGACCCCTATAAACGAAGTGGCGAACATTCAGTTTTTGGCATAAACTATAACTTTTCGCGAGGAGTACATTACCGCGCTAACAAGCTGAAAGTGCCTATATTGAGAATAATTCGAGATAATGCACCTCTTTTCTGCTTGGCCAATGCCCAAGTTTGCCAGGGTGAAAAAGGGCATGAAGGCCATATCCAAAATTCATTGTTAAGAACTGGAACTTTAATACCCAATGATCCAATGGTTAACTGAAATATATATATATGTATATATATATATATACATATATATACATGCACACACATATATATATATATGTATATATGTATATATATATATATACAGTATATATATATATATATATATATATATATATATATATATATATATATATCCTACATGAAGGAGAGGCAGAAAACCCCAAGTCGGGACTAATGCATCCCTCAAGCCAGCGCTCGAAGCAACTCATGGGGAGCTGGAAATGACAAGAGGAAATGGACTCTTAAACCCTTAAGTAAGGTGGTTGAGTGAAGCCTCTCCTGACTGCACTCCTCCTTCAAGAAAGTAAAAAAAAATAAATAAATAAAATAATAAGATGGACAGAGAAAAAATACAGAAGTGACGAATTTGAAAAGAAAAGCAACAACAGTCATGAATTTGAAGAAAATACAATTTACAGTATGTGTACACATTTTTACCTTTGTCAAATAATGTCCTATGTTTGATGCTCGAACAATGAAAAGAAATATTAAATATAAAATCTACAGAAATATTAAATATTAAAAATGAAGAAAAGCAAAAAGGAAATTACATACGGATTTTGACTTGCGTCAAACAATGTCCTAGATTTGTCTTTATCACTCCCAACAGAAAATTTACACGAACAGGGAAAATAATTATTAAATACTAAGTGAATATATATATATATATATATATATATATATATATATATATATATATATATATATATATATATGTATGTATATATGTATGTATATATATATATATATATATATATATATATATATATATATATATGTATGTATATATATATATGTATATATGTATACAATTATTAATTCATCATCGTCAGGTAGCTCATGCATAACTCTGTCCTACTTTTTCTTTATTCTTCCTGGGAGACACGTATAAGACCGACGGCAAAACTGTAGTAAAGAAATAAAAAAAAACACATCTTCATAAAGGTAGGAACACTACTATTTGTCTATGTCTTAAACAAAGGACATAAAAACGTCATTTCTAGTTACCTAAAATTCTGAGGACTAAGATACATGTGTCCAATTCTTCGTTTCCTTCTTATTGATCTATTTACATCCTTTGCTGAGTTTTCCTTTGCTTTCACAAAAGGCCATCCTATCTATACAAGCCTGCTTTGAAAATTAATGGTCGCCAAGACTTGCCTAATGTTTCCTCAAAGTAAACAATCATAGTCACATTAATATGTTATAAAAAAACATGAAACTATAATTATGTCCATCGACCTTAGATTAAAATGAACATGTCTCAGAACAAACAGGAATTCCTTAAAACGACAAAACCTGTTAAAGTGTCATCGAGTGTCACCTGTTGTTTTCTGAGCTAGGGAATTTGTCAGTTTTTGTAGATGAAGGTAAAGTTTCTGACAAACAATCCCGGACACTCCATAAAAAATCGCCTGACCTTTTTACTGACAGACATTTCAGTTTTGTGGGGAAGAACAAGAAGAGGGGAAAGAAAATTAATAATATACACAAGGTTACCATCTGTCCCAAATGAGGTGTTCTTGAGAGAAAAAATTACTCAAACAGGTTATCTATGGAAATAACGAGAGAGAGAGAGAGAGAGAGAGAGAGAGAGAGAGAGAGAGAGAGAGAGAGAGAGAGAGAGAGAGAGAGAGACTAAATGATACAAAAAAATTTACCATCAGTCTCGAATGAAGTGTTCTTGAAAATTTATTCGACGTAAGTATTTGAGAGAGAGAGAGAGAGAGAGAGAGAGAGAGAGAGAGAGAGAGAGAGAGTATGAATCAACAACCTCCTAAAATGGTTAGAACCCGTATGAATCAAATTTTTGCCAAATCCTAGTGTTTCCAAATATACAGTAGTCAATTATGATAGAAAGTACAACAGCTAACATTAATTATTCAAAGTCTATCCTTTTCAGGGTTTCACCAGCGATCGATTACAGAGTATGTTTCAGTCTTATATATAATTTCATATTCATCCACAAAAAATATCAGAACTTCATTTTCAGCGCCTACGTGCTTGTTTAGGAAGTGGAAATCTTGCAAAGAAAATTGACCCAACTTTAAAAAAAATCATTGGCTGATTCATACATGACGATTCAGTCAAAATATAAATAAGACCATCAAAGACTTAACCGTTCGGCCTGAATGCCTCAGCGTTTCATTTAAATGGACACTCCGCAAAGCGCATTTTTTCGAGTGATAGCATTATCTTGAAATCAGAAGAAACCTACAGGTTGGTTAGTTTGGACTGAGCAGGCGTACGAGCCCTGATGCTGATATCTGGACTCTCGCCACAGAGAACAGTCTTACGAAAAGAGAAGAAAATTCAAAAAACAATTCCACAGGCAAAACTCGACCAGCCTCTTTCATGAGACTATTTGAAACAGTCTGGTCTGATATATGAAAAATACTACTTGTATGTACATAGTCTAGTCTGGCATACAATAAAAATAGTCCTAATATGTACATAGTCTAGTCTGCCGTACATGAAAAATGGTCCTAACATTTACATAGTATTGTCTGATGTACATGAAAAATAGTCGTAATACGTACATAGACTGGTATGACTCACATGAAAAATTGTCCTAATATGTACCCAGTCTAGTCTAACGTACCTGAAAAATAGTCCTTATACAAAAAATTTATTGTTGTAGAAATAGCATTCGACTATGCTTAGGTACTGCAAGAGTGGCATTCAATCACTATAACTGCCGGACAAACGACATTCGACTACAGTAAGGTGCCGAAGAAGAAAGTGCTAAGGCAACAGGGTTCTAATGTTATGGCACTCGAACACGCTCAGGTGGCGAGGAAATTGTAACAGACCGCGTTATGGTACGGAAGACCAGGACAGAGAAAACTTGGCGAAAAGATCTCACTCAGAAAATATACTATGTTCTAAATTAACACACATAAGAGTGGCTTTCTCAGTCTAAATCACAGCAAACTTTTGTTGATGGAATAATAACGGTATGTTGAAAATTGAAGACCAGTATTTTAAACGACCCTAATAGTTTCATCTTGTATTTTTTTTTTTTCAGAACGAAAACGACACACTAATTTGGTTTAATGAATAAATCTGTTGATATGTAATGGGATTTACAAGTCATTAACAGGTGTTGAAAGGGATGAAAGAAATTCATTATATCAAACTTAAAATAAAATACGTAAATTTCATGACGTAAAGTAAAAAAAAAATTGGACGAAGACTCGTCAAAAATACATAAATAATTAAGATAAAATTAAGAAAATTGTTTGTTTATTTCGTCAATTTCCCCTCAAGGTAAACAACAAGGCAAACACAGCCTTCACAAACCATCCGGCTGAAACAAACAGGGCTCTTATGTAAAGCATAGGCTGTTTACCGTAAGATATTACCTCAATACCAGCTCCTAAAGGATGTAAGTTAAGCCTGTATTATAACGGATGGCGTCGATTACAGTAGTCGCGCCGTGGTCTCCAGGTTCAGTCCCTATGATGTAGCAACAATACGTTCCCTGGTTAATTTAAAACGTACGGCATTAATATACAAGCAAGCGAGATATCAGACATGCCGGATATTACACCTGCCACATGTGATCAAGTACAGTATATACGAGTATAACCTACTAGACCTTTCTATAATGATATTCATATTTCAAGTTCATAAGAGTGTTTTATGAAGTGTATTTTTATACCTTATTCTTTATACAATTATATATATATATATATATATATATATATATATATATATATATATACATACATATATATATATATATATATATATATATATATATATATATATATATATATACACATGTGTATACATATATGCATACATACATAAACATATATATACTGTACATATATATACACGTGTATAATATATATATATATATATATATATATATATATATATATATATATATATATATATATATATATATATATATATATATATATATATATATATATATATATATATATATATATATAAATTTTCCCCTGGCTTACATCTCTACACTCTCCAGACGTTCCACTGGACCTACGCCAGATTCCCATCCGCGAGTAACCGGAGATTAAAAAGTGGCCATAACTTATAATCAGGTCTAATCGGTTAAAGTTCAGGCCTTTAACGAGGCATATCATCCTTTGTCGTTTTTTGAGCCTTCTCCCTCCTCCATTAACATTTTTAGGGGTCTTATTTCACCCTTGCTTGCACTAATCCAATTTCTTCCCTCTTTTACTTATTCGTTCCTTAATTATCACTCTCATTTTTAACAACTACGATTCTTTACAGTTTTAGCCACTGCAACAAGTAACAACTTTGCTTTTTTTTATAATCTTACCCATTGCAACAAATAACAACTTTGCTTGTTTTTATAATCTTACCCATTCCAACAAATAACAACTTTGCTTTTTTATAATCTGACCCATTGCAACAAATAACAACTTTGCTTTTTATAATCTTACCCATTGCAACAAATAACAACTTTGCTTTTTTATAATCTTCCCACTGGAACAAATAAAACTTCGCTTTTTATAATCTTATCCATTGGAACAAATAATAACTCTGCTTTTTATAATCTTATCCATTGCAACAAATAATAACTCTGCTTTTTATAATCTTACCCACTGCAACAAATAAAAACTTTGCTTTTTTATAATCTTACCCATTGCAACAAATAACAACTCTGCTTTTATATAATCTTATCCATTGCAAAATATAACAACGCAACAAATAACTGTTTTTTATTATAATCTTACCCACTGCAACATATCCCTATTTATATTCTGTTTTCCTTTTAAGATCTCGATTACCTTCCTCGACTAAATTTTGAGTTTCAGGACCCCTTGAAATTTTACTTTGAAGTCCTTACCATCATCATCATCATCGATTCCACCTTTTCTCTTCTTTTTAAAGCTACGTTTTCTTTTCTCTTTGAGTGTGATTAGAATCACCCCTTCCCTGTTTTCATTCGCATCACCTAGTTCCTCTTCGTTTAAAATTTCTATTTTTCTCCACTTCCCCCTCTTCGCTTTTTAAAGCCTTACTAGACTTCAGTGGGGTATATAAAACCTATTTGAGTTTCACTCCCTTAGCAAGTGTTTATCAAGGTTCATTTCACCTTTCAAAGTTCTTTACGTCTTATCAAACGGTCACGGAGTTTGCATTACCTTCAGTATCTCTAAAAGAGTTCATTTTTCTCTGTATAATGATCATAATGGTTCCTTAATCCCTTAACTGTTAACCCCGTGTATCCGTCTATCGTGAGTCTTCTTGGCAGAGAACATCCTGCAAAGTAATTATTTCATTTACCGATTCTATTATAATGCCACGAGAGATATATCGCAGTGTCTGAGGATGCTATAATTAATCGTGTACGTAGATGAACACTAAGGTACCCCATTAAAAGTTCATAAAAAGTTTAATCGTTCTGCCACTATAATAAATAAATTACACTTGCTGAAAATATCTAGTACGCCCAGTTAAATTCTCATTCTGTTTTTACATACAGTTATCCTCGGTCAGAAGAATCCTCTTACTGTATTCCTTTCTAAAATGCAGGTTTTTATCCCCCACATCTTAAAAACGGCTAGTTTGCGCTAACCTAGGGAACTCTTTTACTATGTGTATATATACATATATGTGTATATACATATATATGTATATATACATATATATGTATGTATATACATATGCATATTATATATACATATATATATATATTATATATATGATTATATATACACATATATGTGTGTGTATGTGTTTGTGTGATTTCCTAAAAACGCTTTTATTTTCAATGATACAGGGTACTGGAATTTTCGAAGACGTTACTTGAAACTTCTTCCAATGCAACTTCTGGCACTACGTCTACGCGACTTACGAACCATCGACTATGAAGGGCACTCCTACCCATTTGACAATCGGTCATGAGCTGTCAAATCATACTATAACAGAGAGACAATCTACAGTCATATTCCCAGAAAATGCAGCCTATGTGGATAAATAAAATTTCCGGTTTACTTTAACAAAATTATCTCAAAGTTCTAAAGAAAAAAATCCCGAACGTATTTGTCAACTCAGCATGTCTGTATACACATTACTGAAGTGTAATTTTGCTAAGAATAATAATTTCAAAGGATTTTTCCACCAACGTGCTATATTACCAAGAAGATTTAGGAAAGTATTGCAGATATTGGTAATCTTATTTGTATAAAAATTTCTTCCAAACATATGGTATTACCGTCATTTACAACCAGACGTTGAAAACATTTGTAAGAATGGTCCCTCACAAATCGAAATGCATGCGAAAATACCGCTTCCTAAACATGTCATCTGTATCATAATGTGTATTCTTAATACCGAGAGGGTGAATTCTACCTATTTATAGTAGCAAGTAGTCGATGAAATCGTAATACTGAAAGTTTATTACCAGTCACTACTTGCACCACGTGATTACTTCATCCTTAATTATACCACCAAGACATCTAATTACAAATTCCCTGAAGCAAGAATTTGGATTCTTCCTAACATTTATATTTAAGCTATCAAAAAATTTCATTTGAAAAATTGCCATAAATGGCATATAACGAAAGTCTCTCTTACATTTATGTCATTAAGAAACTTTATTGGAAACATTCCCTTAAATGGCACATCAAGGAAGTTTCTCATGATATAAAGAAAACGGACGAAGGATTTGGAATCATGTGTTACGACAGTGTCAAAAAAGTATATCTTAGTTTAACCAGACCAGTGAGCTGGTTAACAGCTCTCCTACGGCTGGCCCGAAGGATTAGACTTATTTTTACGTGGTTAAGAACCAACAGGTTACCTAGCAGCGGGACCTACAGCTTATTGTGGAATCCGAACCACATTATGACGAGAAATGAATTTCTATCACCAGAAATAAATTCCTCTGATTCTTCATTGGCGATTCGGAGATTCGAACGCTGGGCCAACAGCGTGCCAGTCGAAAGCTCTACCAGCCCTCCAAAGAAGAACGAAAACACTACAGTGTATCAATCAGTACATTACGAGCACATCTTACGTTTGAAGACTTCTTCGAGAATATAAAAACCATAAAAAGAATACTCATTAACTTTTTGCACTGCTAAAGTTTTAATCGCGATAACTCATTTTCCTGCAAATTATCAAGGAGTTCCTTGGCCTGAGTAATTTCCCTTAAAATTCCTTCCAAGAGAGCAATTAAGAGTAACTTCCCCCTCTTACGGTGCCTTGCCTTTTCCTGTCGAAGTTAAGCGAAACCAAATGAACGAATCTCCCCAACTTCAACAACTTAACTTCGTCTCTTCACCGCAAAGAGACTTCTTGACTTCATCATTGTTTTAAGTACAACTTCACAAAGAGTATTGATTTAATTCATTGTTCTGTGTGCAACAATGCTTGTACTATATAACTTATTGTTGTGTGATCACCAATTCTTGTATTATAAAATTTATTGTTGTGTGAGCAACAAGTCTTGTATTATAGAATTTATTATTGTGCTAGTAACAATTCTTGTTATATAAAATTTATCGTTGGGTGAGCAACAAGTCTTGTGCCATAAAATTTATTGCTGTGTGAGCAACAATTCTTGTACAACATAATTTATTGCTGTGCGAGCAACAATTCTTGTATTATAGAATTTATTGTCGTACGAGCAACAATCTTGTACTATATAATGTGTTGTTGTGTGAACAACAATTCTTGATTTCCTTCTTTTTAAATTTTCATTTCTCCACTCACTCCACTCCCTTTCCTTTTTAGATTTTTCGTGAATTTTTTCAGAATTATAAAATATTTTTTCACCGCTCCAATTTCTGAACGTGCAGGGAACTGCTCTCGCTTGGCTAAAATTGAAGTACCCTTAATCTGACAATCCAGTCCATTAAAAAAGCAGAGGATTATCTGTTGCAAAGGTCAAATGAAAAAAAAAGGAGCAAAGGGCCTTTGAACCTTTTTTTTTACACATTCAGACGAATATTGGGTCACTGCACCGAATTACTTTTTGTGAAAGAGCTATCGTGTTTTACAAATACCAAGATGCTGAACTTTATCCCAATATTTATGGCGTGAAGTAATTTATGAATATTTTGTAGGTCCTCAGAAACTTCCCCAGTTTTAGCGAAGTGCCTCTTTACCTAAATATTTATAAGCTCAAGAGGCACTTACTCTGTCAAAAGTGCAAAGGGTCTAGAGGACCAACACAATATTAATCTTATATTTCTCGGTGAATTTCATTATCCCAAAATTTTGATAAGAGGTATGGAATTTTACTCATGCTGATTTATCAACATTTTATGCCAGTAAAGACAAGACACTTGTAAAATCAATTGAAAAATTATATTAATGCTCATACATATTCAAAAATTATTACATCATACTCAAAAAATCATCGCACTCAAAAACACTCGGCAATTGTCCAGCTGAGAGAGAGAGAGAGAGAGAGAGAGAGAGAGAGAGAGAGAGAGAGAGAGAGAGAGAGAGAATTAATAAATCATACTCTAAAGCTTTTTTCCTGAAAAAACACTGCACTAAAAATCACCCTGTAATTTGTCCGGCTGAGAGAGAGAGAGAGAGAGAGAGAGAGAGAGAGAGATTATTAAATTATACTCTAAAATTTTTTCCTGAAAAATCGCTGCACTAGAAATCACTCTATAATTTGTCCGGCTGAGAGAGAAGAGAGAGAGAGAGAGAGAGAGAGAGAGAGAGAGAGAGAGAAAATACATCACTCTAAAATGAAAATTAAAAATCACCCTGAGAGAGAGAGAGAGAGAGAGAGAGAGAGAGAGAGAGAGAGAGAGAGAGAGAGAGAGAGAGAGAGAGAGTAGAGGTTGCAACAGAATAGGTTAATCCAAAATGGAAAGATCAAACGCGTATATATAATTCTATTAGAGTTTAGTTAACAACAAAAATCTGCAAAAACATTAATCTGCAGTATTACAGAGGTGCAAAAGCAAATATCACTGATGAATTTCACGACTACGGTATTAAACATGACATTACCATACTGATATAGTGCTGACAAACAATAATCATTAACCTAATAATTTACAAATACAATATTAATGACACAGGAAATTCATAGTAAGACCAAGAGGTCAAAAGAAAATAATATTTTTGCCTAAAACAGAAGCTACCGTTAATCATCTTGTATGAAGATTATCCGTCTCAAAATATGTAGGGGCATAATTATCGTGGCTAGAAATCCAATCACTGTTTTCTAAATCGAAAATTAATAAAGTAAAATAAAAATAATGACGACATCAAAGCTGGGAAATCCTTTAAAAAGATTTCAGTCAAAATTACAAACACACTGAATCGTGGGCTAACCTGTTATGAATTCCCCCTACAGAATTTGCCTTTCTCTAGAATTACAACAAATGTTGTGTCTGAGATCAAAGTGAACAAAACTTAGTCTCCTGTGCGTTAAGATTTAAAATGTATAATGTAACACATACAAGACAAAGACAAATGGCGAAAGGATGTCGCAAACACATTACAATGCAAGACGCTAAACATGATATCTACATAAGCTTTTCTCAAGAAAGGAAGTCTTTCAAAGGCTGCAATCTGCTTTATCTCCATAGCACTGTGACGATAATGCGTTATCATATTTCATACGTCCATATATGCTCAAAAACAGCATTGGTGTGATTATACTTGTGATATAAGTCTATACATGATTATCCTGTGATAAAATTTGTAAATTCATTTCATTTATCAGTATTACATAATAACTTAGCATGATGACAAGTCACAGTCACCAACTACGTATTTCAACTTCACCTGAGGACTCGCACCCAGTTAATAGTTCAATCTGCGCCAGTCACTCGGCGTCAGTTGTTCAATTCACTCCATGTAATTGGAAGTTCCATTTACCACAGGACATATACGGGAACCTCATCTTGAAGCCTAATGGCTGAAGTATCAGAAATGACGTTTCAGATGAGATAATACGCCTTTGACAAATTCACCCTGATGAATGGCTTACAGATCAAGATGTCATTCAACACTGAAGGAGATGAAAGGGTATATTTGATTTCTAATTCTGTAGGGGATCTTACTGTATATTAAACGAAGGAACCTTCTCACGTATATGACTTCGCGTAAGCAAGATTATCACCAGTAATGGGTAGTCATTGTTTTTCATCCATCTACCAAACGGCTACATATAAACATACATACACACATACACATATATACATGTATATATATATGTTTGTGTATTCATACATTCATTCATACATACACACACACACACATATATATATATATATATATATATATATATATATATATATATATATATTATATACATATATATATATATATATATATATATATATATATATATATAACTATATAACTATCCCATCAGCATTCAACTGCCTACAAATTTTACTGCCAATAACTAAAAAAATAAACAAAAAACAACTCACGCCCTTCCATGCACGTACGCAATTTACACACAGAAGCGAACACCCACGCAGAGGAAACCAGCTCTTCAAACACCAGTTCGAGAACCATAAAAAGAAAAAAAGAACAGATAGGTCTGGACACAACACACCCCCAAGAGCAGTCATTCCCAGAAGAGAAAACTATGATGCAGTTCGTCGTCCCATTAGACCCAGAACACTTTCAATTCCTGCCAAAGGGGGGCAGCACATGGCTCTGAGGCCATTAACGGAGAACCCCTGCATGTACAGAACCAATAACCTAGAAATTGGGGAAAGTGCAAGTCAGCGCCAATAATAGTGCTCCGTTGACGCCAGTTTCCTGCTAGAATTTTTTCACCGTTACCCTCTCCTGTCGTTCATCTTCGGGTCTTTCTTTTACTTGGGCATTATTTGACGATGAGGAGGATCTGAGTTTACGACCTCCGACCGGCTGGTTTGAAGAATGATTCCACCTGTTATAAGTATACCTGTTCCTCTTTGGGCGAATTTATTTCGGATCCCCCGACAGAAATTCATTTTTCGCTATAATGTGGTTCGGATTCCACAATAAGTTGTAGGTCCCGTTGCTAGGTAACCAGTTGGTTCTTAGCCACGTTAAATAAATCTAATCCTTCGGGCCAGCCCTAGGAGAGCTGTTAATCAGCTCAATGGTCTGGTTAAACTAAGGTATACTTAATTTATAAGTATACCTGACAGAGCTTAAATAACAAAGAAATTTATCATTCGAAGAAGAAAAGGGAAAGAGAAACCTCTCAGAACAATGGACACGCACCTTGAAACTACGAAGATCATAGAAATTAAGGAAAATTTATATTCAATGGACATAATTTTTTTCATTTTTCAGCAAAAGACTAGAAGGTAATTACACATACATCTATTACTTGAATATACTTTCATATCTTTGCTTCAGCTATCCGAAAGTTGTGAACCTTTGTTGTGAACCTTTCTTTAATCAAGTCTTTAACTTCTTTTCTTTACGAAAGTTGTGGATAACTTCTAATTTCATTCATTTAGCTACACCTATCAAAGGAGTAATTCAAAGACTACCTAACCTTTCTAGCAAATGCAGAATTATCAACTTCATCATATCTTTGCTGTCTTTAAGTAAAATAACCACATAATCAAAACACACAGATAAGACAAAGGATACTGCATTCTGCTGACATCAAGGCTTCCAGCTAGTATATCTATATTATGACGGATTATATAATGACTTCATATATCAGTTTACCTCACAACTCCCAGTTAACCACCTTCTTGCGCAAAATCATAATGGAAGTTTATTCCATTATGTTTAATCTAATGAGATTACATAAAAAAACACTATATAAAAAAATCACTATATCAGAGTTAAGTTAAGTATAGTTTTACTAGACCACTGAGCTGATTGAATATCTAGGGCAAATAATTAGACATAAGAACCAATTGGTTACATAGCAAAAAGCAGAATCCGAACCACATTATAGCGAGAAATGAATTTTATCACCAGAAATAAATTCCTCTTAACTCTTCATCAGCCGGCGGCGGAATTGAACCCGGCCCATCGAATGATCAACCGAATATCAGAGTACTATACACAGTATTGAATATCTCAAATAACCGCATCCAAGATATAAAAACAGACCACAAGAAATTTATACTTTATAATTGTGCATCCGAATTTAAATTGCTATTTCAGTTTTAGCGATTCTCAGTTCACAGAAGTCTAAATCATATGCTAACATCAGTGCAGGCTAATATTTCAATACCAAATCATCAGTAGTAATATAGTTTTATCTTACCACAAAATACTTCACATTATAAAACTCAAGAGTTTAATTTCAATATTGCTCTAAAGACCGTTTGATTCAATTTACAGAATTTATGTTAAAAACATTTCATAGCCCCCAGAAACACTATCCTGTTAGCTGCTTTTAAAATCATGCTGTGAAATGTAATTCAGTTCCCCAATGAATCTGCATTACTTCAAAACCTAACATATAGCATGCATTTTAAAAACACGAATCCTCAGTTTAAAGGCTCTATCTTTATAACACTATAACCTACTTGAAAATCTAACGGCGCTGAATTGTTTGTTTTCAGCACCCTCTCTCTCTCTCTCTCTCTCTCTCTCTCTCTCTCTCTCTCTCTCTCTCTCTCTCTCTCTCTCTCTCTCTCTCTAGAGTTACTTGTTGTTTTCCTGTTGTTTCCCTGTTCCCTGTCGGTTGTTATTGCTGGCTGATGCAATGCCATTCGCCAGTTCATATCAGTGCACAATAAGCAATACGTTAGTTGGATATTTCTACGGGCTAATTGACTGGCTTTGTACTGATACGCAGATGAGGCTAGCAACTCCTTTTATGGGTTATTTTCCAGTATAAGCGACGATTTCACTGCCTTCTAATTGCAGCCGCAGGTTCAGTTTCTTTACTGAAAGACACAATCCGTTGAACAGAGATCCTCCAATTAGGTATTGCCAGCTGTCCAGAGATGTAAGTTGGCAAATGGCAGCGCTAACGACTGGAACCGACAAGATTCACAACAACAAGAACAGAGAGAGAGAGAGAGAGAGAGAGAGAGAGAGAGAGAGAGAGAGAATGATATTCTTTCTGGCGTCGCAACTACTGGGTTATTGACGCCAGAGAGAGAGAGAGAGAGAGAGAGAGAGAGAGAGAGAGAGAGAGAGAGAGAGAGAGAGTGATTGATATTCTTTCTGGCGTCGCAACTACTGGGTTATTGACGCCAGAGAGAGAGAGAGAGAGAGAGAGAGAGAGAGAGAGAGAGAGAGAGAGAGAGAGAGAGACTGATTGATTTTCCTTCTGGCGTCGCAACTAGAAGGTTACTGACGCCATAGAGAGAGAGAGAGAGAGAGAGAGAGAGAGAGAGAGAGAGAGAGAGAGAGAGAGAGAGAGAGAGAGAGAGAGAGAGAGAGAGACTGATTGATATTCCTTCTGGCGCCGCAACTACAGGGTTATTGACGACAGAGAGAGAGAGAGAGAGAGAGAGAGAGAGAGAGAGAGAGAGAGAGAGAGAGACTGATTGATATTCCTTCTGGCGCCGCAACTACAGGGTTATTGACGACAGAGAGAGAGAGAGAGAGAGAGAGAGAGAGAGAGAGAGAGAGAGAGAGAGAGAGAGAGAGGCTGGCTGATTAATGTTCCTTCTGGCGTCGCAACTACAGGGTTGTTGATGACAGAGAGAGAGAGAGAGAGAGAGAGAGAGAGAGAGAGAGAGAGAGAGAGAGAGAGAGGCTGACTGATTAATGTTCCTTCTGGCGTCGCAACTACAGGGTTATTGAGAGAGAGAGAGAGAGAGAGAGAGAGAGAGAGAGAGAGAGAGAGAGAGAGAGAGAGAGTTACTCAGAATACCTGGGACACTGATCTGGCTTATTGTCCTAATATGCCGTCCACATGGTATCATATTCTGTAAGGAACATTGATTAACTGACGATGCTAAATATATTTTGCAAAAGAACATTTTGAATTCATTGGTAAGTAAACGGATTCAATTATCTTGCTGAAGTTTGAAATGTAATAAGCAATTTTTAAAATTCTTTAATTTGCTTTTAATAATAATTGCCATCCTTAAAATCATGACACTGAAGTGTATGTCTGTATGTGCGTACGTCACGGACCTAATTAGAAAACATTCAATAAAATGAATAAATATTGCAGTTGTTCTCCTTGATATATTTTGATAACTTCAAATGAACATATATCAATTTTGTTTTGTTTTGCCAATTGTCCCCAGTTTCTTCATGCGCCTTCATTTTTGATGGAGGATTTTTCCTTTCGCCACTTTCATTTATTTTCGTTGGCTTTCACGGACCCGCAGTGAAAGTTAGCTCCAACCGCCTTCCACTCATCTCCACTTTCTCTAAGTTCTTTAGTAAGTTCTTTCGAAAGTCAGAGACTGTGAATAAATCTGCATCAAGTGAAAAACAGCATCAATTCATAAATGCTGTTCATTTAAGACTTTAGGTAATTCTACCGCTCGACAGATTTACAGTCACGTAAGACGATTACATTGTGACTCAGTAAAACAGCCAAGAGAGTTCAAGTAATTTAGGAAATGGTCGAGATCAAAGGGGGGGATCTTGCGTCAATAAAAACACCGAGCTGATGAACAACTGGGAATGCTGAAACAGTGTAGCACTCGTATATATTATTATTCTGAGTCACATTCTATTTGGCTTGTTGGCTGCTGCCCCCTTGCGAATTTAATCGTTCAATGATTTTTGCACTGATGAAGATTAACACTACAAGAGAGGGGTAAATTTAATATTAAGTGACCATGTGTTGCTCATCCCTTATGACCAATGAATTTGATTAACTCCGTTTTGCAATTCAGTTTGTTCTCTGCCAGGGAGTTCACTTTAATTTTCAAGTAATCGGATATACAAGAATATGTAGAGTTAGAGAGACCATTCGCGGTATTAACTGCAGAGGTGCTATGAATTTTATATATTCAAATAATATAGGAGAACGTAACATAACTGAATACAATTTTAGAACGTAACACAACTGAATAAAAGTCTAGAACGTAATAAAATTGAATAAAATTTCACACCGTAACATAATACAAAATAATTATAGAAGATAACCTGATTAAATAAAACTTTGCAGCCTCTGGCTTCATGAATTTCGGCACACTTCAAGGCAAGTTATGGAGACTTGGGGTAATTTTACCATTTAACACGTAATATCCTCTGCGTTTGATCAAAACATAAGTTACTGGCGGCGCTGCCAAAATCGATAAACGTGTAAACGCTTGACTAACATCACTGTTATCAAATTTCAAATTAATGTCAACGAAGTAAAATTGGAAGCAACAACAAATTGGAGATATTAGATGTCTTATGAAGCTAACTCTGTGTTAAGGAGGTCTAAATAACAGGAAAATATTATAGCCATCAATTTTTCATTAAGAAATGCACCAGGTGTGTGCTTATTGGTTTTCTGAAAATAAATTTTGTTGGAAAAACGCCCGTTCTTTCTGCATTAAAAGGTGGTATTCCTACCCTCCCACAATTCCTCGAACAGGTATGGGGGCTAGCAACATCATCCCCACTTCCAACCCCCCACCCCTAAAATAAATAAAAAAAAAACAACAGAAGCTGTTCCCTTCTACTTCTAATGCCACCCCTCAATAGAGGGGAAAGAAACGTATGTTGATTAAAAATCTACATATATATGAGTATCACACACACACACGTATATATATATATATATATATATATATATATATATATATATATATATATATATATATATATATGTATGTATGTATATAAATATATATATATATATATATATATATATATATATATATATATATATATATATATATGTATGTATATATATATATATATATATATATATATATATATATATATATATATATATATATATATATATATATATATATATATATATATGACTATTTATCACATATATATATATATATATTATATATATATATATATATATATATATATATATATATATATATATACATATATATATATATATATATATATATATATATATATATATATATATATATATATATATGTATATATATGTATATATGTGTGTGTTTTGTAACCTGGCACAGTACATTCTACAATGCCAAAAAGAAGGTAAAAGCAAAAATAATAATCCGCTTGAAAAAGCTGAACCGGTTAAATCATCCCTTGACGTAAATTGGTCGAGGTTGACCGTGAGTCAATCCAACACAGACATAAGAACTTAACATCCAATCATTAGCCGAATGACGTGAAATAATTACGCAATCAACTTAAAAGCTGCGGAAAATGGCAAACGATGATTACATGTTAGAACGGAGCGATAAAATTAATGTCACTTCCCAATGGCGTCTGAAACGGCAATGCAGGCGGGACTGTGGCGGGTTAAATTCCCTAAAATAATTTCCTGTCTGCGTCCAAGATCTGACTTTGGGAAACTGGCAGCAAAAGTCAACACTGGGAAAAACCATCCTTTATCCTCTTTCTTGCTCGTTCTGCCTGTCTATCACATACAATCCTATGCTACGAAGATCTTTTTATGAGTGAAGTGTTGCAATGCAGTCAGCAACGTTAAACGAAAAACACCAAAATCATGCTTATGAATTTCGCTCATTCTCTGGCTTCTAAACAAACGTAAATATTCGACAAATCTAAGCATTTTTACCATAATGGTGTACGACAATCTTGCATTACATTTTCTACATTTGTGTCAAGAGAAAAACTTAGCCCTATGTAGTACTGTAGATATATCTGTAACACATGAAATTACATTGGCACAAGTACACCCAACTATACCAGAATAATAATTAAATCACCTAATTATTACTAAATAAAAATAAATGAATCAGCATCGATAGCGCCCAAAGCACCCTCAATTAGATTTTACAGCTCGCCAATCTTTTCAATTCTCTCTTGCAGAAACATTTTATTTTCGAAAAAAAAAATTGGCTGCCTTTAAAAAGACCTGAATTGTGGCATGCAATATATACTAAACGTAGTCCATTAAGCTAATAGCCCAAGGTAATGCCACCGCCCTATTGCTAGATCCAGTTTTGACTCGTAAAGTTTTTTCAAGCTGCGCTCTCTCTCTCTCTCTCTCTCTCTCTCTCTCTCTCTCTCTCTCTCTCTCTCTCTCTCTCTGTTTATTTCTTTGGTTGTGAGATCAATGACATTGTCAACATTCTGCGGACTTACGCGATTGGCATTACATATCTTTTGTGTTTTTATTCAACGGAAACACTGATAAATAGATCAGTATTGTTTATTTTACGATTTTTCGGTGACGCCACGATAAACACTTCAATCTCAGAAGATAACAGTTTTTCAAATCAAAACATTAAAAACCTGTCAAGGGCATGCACTGATCATGGCATCAAATTCATATTAAGGAATTAACATTACAAAAACCTAACTATATAAAATTTTCTGTCTGGCGATACTTTTCAATAGTTTTTCATTGATACATTAGTAAGGCAGTTGAAGCTGGAATCTGGTTCTCTTTACACAACCACAAAACACGAATGTCTGGATGAAATTTGAATCAAGATGTTATTTACTACCTTTTGCTTTTGCGTGTCAAGGTATCATAACACCCTTAATTATTTCTATTCCCATCGTGCATCAAACTACGATTACATGGAAAGTTTTATAGAAAAGGCTGTGAGTTGGCAAAGTAAAAGGAGCAACTTTAGCCCACAACCAAATGAAACTAAGACGAAATAAAAAAAAAGAAAAACGAAAAGTAGAGGTTACACATGCCTCCCGAAATATCGCAACCCTAATAAGGCTCAATATTACGCAGATGAACGCAAGTCATTCAATACGAAATTCGTGTGCAATTCCGCTGACTCGCTAACGAGTCCTCTTGAAACTTGGGCTACGGGTAAATAATTTCCTATGAAAGAGGATCCTACGCAGTCTCCTCAGATCCTGTACCTGCTTCCCTGATGTCTAAAGGGAGTCTTTTTCCTCCTGGGATCGAGGAATATTTTTCCTCTTGGCATCGATGAGAATTTTTCCTCCTGGGATCGAAGACGATTTTTCCTCCTGAGAGTCGAGAAGAATTTTTCCTCCTAGGATCGAGGAGTACTTTTCCTCCTGGCATCGAAGAGTACTTTTCCTCCTGGCATAGAGGACGACTTTTCCTCCTGGAATCAAGGAGAATTTTTCCTCCAGGGTTAAGGAGTACTTTTCCTCCTGGCGCCGAGGAGCATTTTCCCTCCTGGGATCGAGGAGTGCTTTTCCTCCTGGGATCGAGGAGAATTTTTCCTCCTGGCATCGAGGAGAACTTTTCCTCCTGGCATCGAGGTGTATTTTTCTTCCTGCCATCGAGGAGTACTTTTCCTCCTGGCATCGAGGAGTACTTGTCCTCTTGGCATCGAGGAGTACTTTTCCTCCTGGCATCGAGGAGTATTTTTCCTCTTGGCCTTGAGGAGTACTTGTCCTCCTGGGATCGATGAGTATTTTTCCTCCTGGCATTGAGGAGTACGTGTCCTCCTGGGATCAAGGAGTATTTTTCCTCCTGGCATTGAGGAGTACTTTTCTTCCTGACATCGAGGAGTACTTTTCCTCCTGGCATCGAGGAGTACTTTTCCTCCTGGCATCGAGGAGTACTTATCCTCCTGGGATCGAGGAGTATTTTTCCTCCTGGAAATGTATTTCCTCGAGATTGTAGGGGTCTGATCGGTCGGTTCTTAGAATCCTGGTCCCACCATGAGGGGAAACTTCTCATTTCGATTACATGCCAGACAGGGTGGAATCAATGGCTTCCCAGAATTAGCGCAAGGACCTTGTGCCAATCTTTGATGGCGGTCTTATTCGTCCTATCTATCTATCTATCTATCTATCTATCTATCTATCTATCTATCTATCTCATAATTCCTTTTCATGATCACGTTACAATACCAGTGTTGGTAAAAAGAAAATTTGAGTGAATTTGTTTCAAGAGAAAGAAGAGTGTATGAGAGAGAGAGAGAGAGAGAGAGAGAGAGAGAGAGAGAGAGAGAGAGAGAGAGAGAGAGAGAGAGAGAGAGAGAGAGACTGTACGTGGGCGTCATGCAAAATTCTTACGCCCTATTTAACTCACTTCAATTACGATTTTTTCAAGTACACTACATAAGTTTCCTCATGACCTGTGCTGTAAAGGAAATTTCTTGAATTTACCTCCAGAATACCTAACCACGTAAAAATGTTTCAATATTCTGGCAACTTATTACTAATACAAATTGAATGTCCTTATAATAACATTTTCATATTAGATTTTCCAAAATATTTCAGGACTTATTCACATATAGCCTGGATGTCAAGGTAAACTGTATACAGCTACGTAATCCCAGCTCATAAATGGGGAACGGGAATTGCTAACACATCCATAAACCACGGAGTATAATGTTAACGATAATCAAATAATATATACAGTAAAAAGCTTAAAAATAATAATAAAAACTATATATATATATATATATATATATATATATATATATATATATATATATATATATATATATATATATATATATATATATATATATATATATATATATATATATATAAATGTGTGTGTGTGGAAAGAGAAGGAGATACTTTGAGTATTAACACCACACCGGTCGACTGATGATTACCTCTTCGAGGCCTTCCCATACTTAATTATGACTGATGACATATATCGCTGGTATTCCAACCCCCACCCCCTCCCCGCCCCATTCCTCCATCCTCAGCTACCTCGTACTAAAAAGGTCACTAGGAAAAAAAAAAAAGTGAGTTTAACAGAATCTGGCCAGAGTATTCAGCGCCTCCCCCCCTCCATCCAAATATTAAATATCCGAACGGATGAGTGCGGATCAGGGATAACAAAACAAAATAAATAATAACAATACAACCCATAAATAGGAAATATTCAAGAACAGAGGATTGCGTAATTACACTGTAATTGCTCGTTGTTTATCCTCAAATAACGTGCTATAACCACATAATCAATATCAATGAACGAACATTGCAATACTAAACAGCTGACAGATAAAATTAATAACGGCGTTAATAACCAGTATTGAAAACGAAATGACGTTATTTTTATCCATACGAGAAAAACTGAATAGCGCTTTCACATCGTAAGCGGCTTAACAGCACCATGTGCAATCGCAGAAACATGAAAGCGTAAAAATGAAATAAAAGGTTTAAAACGCGGATATAACGTGTAAGGGGAAACAGAGCAATGGATTCATTACAACGTAAGTGCAAATTGCTCGTTCTGGCACTCACAATAATGATGAAATAAAACAATAATGGAAATAGCTATGGCATGAAATCTTGCATCATGATGATGACTG
>NC_089747.1:6020000-6045000 GCF_040412425.1 Macrobrachium rosenbergii | reverse complement strand
ACATTTTTAGCGGGCATCATTTCACACGAAACGTCGTAGAAGTCTTTTTCAAACATGGTGCAAATGGTGCAGTTTATTATTACCAACCTAAGTTCTGAAACAAGCCTGGAATATAAACTAAAACTTCGTGTGTAGACACAGACTTCCAATAATTTATAGTGCTTATGAACAATGCTCCTACACGCGGAAAATTCTCCAATTGCAGGTAGACCAGCAAAACTTCACACTGAGCCAAAGCCATGTGGAATTCTTCCAACCAAAGCGCTGTGGAATTCTTCCAAGGATATTGAGAGCGAAGGATCCACGAGGTCATGCTCAAGTTTTCCAAGTCCTGAACTATTTTCATGAATTCAAGGAAGCATTCAACAGTCCTGTCCATCAGTGACAAAAAAACTGTCTTTTTATCTTATTTACTTATCCAATGAATCAACTTTCATTTAATTATTTCGTCGGTTATAGCACTTCAGAATTTGAAAACTTAATTTTTCTTTATTCCAGAAATAGAAAAACAATTGATTTAGTTATTTATTTTCTTATATTTTCTTATTGTTCCTTATGGATTGGAAGGCAAATACTCACTTTGAGGAACAAATATACCCCATCAGTTTCAAAAGACCTTCAGCCACAGAACGCAATAAAATACTCGTTTTCGAAGTTTCCTTTATAAATAAACGTTATCTCTATGATCACATTTAGATACCAATTTCTCTTGTAATTTTTTTATATCTAAATATGTATTAGAATTAGGCTGACATACAGAAAATATTCATAATTTCATTTCGTGTATTCATACATATACTAAGAGTCTTTCCATCCGTTGTAACAATTGAACGTGATCATCTAATCTAGTGCTGTTCCTTCATTTTCGTCTTAACCTGAATAAGTTACGAAAAAAGAAAATCTAACAATTAGAATGGGGCTAACATAAGATGTAAACTGATACCTTACATCTGTAAGGTTTACGACATTAGTTTTCTGAAAATAAACTATTGAGATGGCTTTGTCTGTCCGTCCGCCCTCTGATCTTAAAAATCTACGGAGGCTAGAGGGCTGCAAATTGGTATGCTGATCAACCACCCTCCAATCACCAAACATACCAAATTGCCGCCCTCTAGCCTCAGTAGTTTTTACTTTATTTACGGTTAAAGTTAGCCATAATCGTGCGTCTGGCAACGATATATGCCAGGCCACCACCGAGTCGTGGTTAAAGTTTCATGGGCCGCGGCTCATAAAGCATTATACCGAGACCACCGAAAGATAGATCTATTTTTGGTGACCTTGATTATACGATGTACAGAAAACTCGATTGCACCAAAGAAACTTCGGCGCAATTTCGACTTGTTTTTTTAAAACACACATGTGGTTTTTCAAACCTCTAATACTAGCGTACAATGAAGGGGCATTAATACAAAACCGAACGGGTACAAAAGGAGGAAAATCCCATTTGTGAAAGAAATTAAGAGGGTAAAACATCAGATATAACAAAGAAAAAGTTTCTCAAGACTTAACTTGGGGCTTTTTCAACTTGCAGGCTAACCAGGTCCGCTTCTCACTAATCTCCTCTTCATTAATTGGTTACGAACGATTAGCGTTCACGCAGGAGAGGAAAGCTCATTAGATTCCGCCCAAGCATTCATTTCTGAAGGTGCTTGGGTTCGTTCCCCATCTTTTTCGGGTACTTTTGGCCACTAGTGGGCGCCTTCCTTCCAGGCAGCAAATTTAGAAGAAATTTAACAATTTTATGAAGCATGGATTGAATATGGCATGTTTCATAAGCTTATAAAACTTATGATTTATTTAACCTTAGCCGACAGGCAACGACTTCAATAAATAATAAATTTATTTTGTAGTGGTATATTTCAATAAATAAATAAAAATGGTTTCCGTAGTGGTACCTTACAATAAATAAGTAATAATGCTTTCTGCAGTGGTACCTTTCAATAAATAGGTAAAAATGCTTTCTGTAGTAGCACTTCACAGTAAATAAATAAAAATGCTGTGGTACGTTTCAATAAATGTGTAAAAATGCTTTCTGTAGTGGCACTTTACAATAAATAAATAAAAACGCTATCTGTGGTACCTGCAATAAATAAACACGCAATCTGTAGTGGCATTTTTCAATAAATAAAAATTACTTTCAGCAGTGGTACCTTACAACATACGTCTACCGAAGGGGATTTGCTAATTCTGCCCATGCTTCTCTACTTTACCATTCTCTTTTACCTCGCCATGAAATAAAATAAACAATTCAGACTGCCAAAGACCTGGCATCAAAGACTACACTTCTGTCCATGAATTCGGCCGAGCGTTGGCCAGCCCTATGAGAGCTGAAAGTCAGCCCAGTGGCCTGCTTAAACTACTTTGATAATAATAATAATAATCGGCCGAGCGTTATGACAATTCATGTTTAGGTCTTTCCAAGTTACGTTTCTGTGAGTGATATATATCCCGTGTATAAAAAATACGTTCTCAATTAACTCGAGGAACATTTTTCACATCTAGACAATGGATTACCTCCATTTAAAGGTGAACCATACCTCTACAGCTGATGTGGTATTTCTCAGCCACTAAATAATTACTCTACATAAAGCTATTTAGGTAACTCACAAACATGAAGGCTACAAAGCGATTAATGCCACGCTGGTCTGATAATCAAATTAATTAGCGCGCTGTTAGCCCAACAGGACGATCGGAAAGGTTTATTCATTTATAAATTAAGAGAAAAGGATACACCAGGAATTTATGACATGAAAAGAGAGAAAAGACAGATATACTAATTTATCCTATGGGTCTTATACTGAGTTTAAACGATGTGTTTACTGTAGGTTTTTATGAAGATGACTTATACTCACGTTGAATGCGTTCAAGGGGAAAGAGGGTTGAGATGTAATAATGAACTAAAATGGAAATATACATTCATATCATAAAAGCAGTGAATAAGATCTATTAATTATAAATATATATATATATAATATATATATATATATATATATATATATATATATATATATATATATATATATGTGAAAGTATGTGTGTGTGTGTGTGTGTATGTGTGTGTGTGTACAACTATTATACTAGCAACAGAATATCCTACATTTATATGTGAGAGAAACGCTGATAAAAAGTTATAAAGGACGAGGAAGAAATCGGCGGATGATTAAAGCTTCAAGAAAACGCTAGAAATGGAAATGTTGAAAATGATGAGGCACAAGCTAGGAACGGAACGTGAAGACCGTAAAATGAAACTGGATTAAATGAAGATCCGATTTCGCATTAAAAGCGATTAACTCAGCCTCGCCACCGAGAGAGGGACTGAACGAGCACCACGAACGACAGGTAATGACGATGAGGATGATAAACTAAGAGAAATGGAGGAATGCGTTGACGTTAAATTGGTTCAGTGTTAAAGTGAATAAGAATTTTATATTTAATAGTGAGCTCAATAAGAATATGTTTCCCACTTAACAGTGGGCTTTGAGCCTAAACACCCATCCCATCTCTCTCTCTCTCTCTCTCTCTCTCTCTCTCTCTCTCTCTCTCTCTCTCTCTCTCTCTCTCTCTCTCTCTCTCCTCCAGTTCTTAAGAGATACCACAGTATCCTGAGTTCTACTATTCACATTCTACTTACAACTTGAGGGCGGTCTCTCTCTCTCTCTCTCTCTCTCTCTCTCTCTCTCTCTCTCTCTCTCTCTCTCTCTCTCTCTCTCCATCGTAGAATTATTCAATTTGCTGGAGCTCATAATTTGGACTTCTGTGCCCTTGAAGGCGCCCTCTCTCTCTCTCTCTCTCTCTCTCTCTCTGACCTTTTGGGATTTGTTTGCGATGTTTCTTCTAAAATAAATCGATCGCCTCCATGTCCTACGGGCAACCAATGCCCGTTGTCTGCGTTTCCTCCAGGGACAGTGGACGAAAAAAAATACAAAAAGAGATAATTCATCAAATGCTTTTGCCAGTGAAGCTATTTGAAGATAAATTTATCTCGTGTAATTCTGTCCTCTTAGAAGAAAGGAGACGAAGAGGGAGAATGAAAACAAATGTGAAGTTAAAAAAAATTAACTTTAAAACAGAAGAAAAAAGAACATAAAAATGTATTTATTAATTCGATAAAATGCATTTATATCAAATTAATAAAATTTATTTAAATTAAATTAATATAATGTATTTAAATTAAATTAATAAAATGTACTTAAATTAAATTAGTAAAATGTTTTTAAATTTATAAAATGTATTTATTCCCTTAAGGGGTATTCACCCATTAAATCAATAAATACAAACTAAAAACCATCCATTCGGTCTCCCCGAGTAAACAGCGACAGCAGGAACAGCAGCAAAAAGAACTGACATCGATGACGGTCCTCAAAAGAAGTGCAGAGACGAAATTGTACAGGAACCACTTGAAATGATTAGACATTTCCTGCCAGGTTTGTAAGTGATTAAAGTTTCATTTCATGGCCTGGAGAGGTCAGTCGACTCTTGAATAGCCTCATTACCCTGTTCATTATTTTAATTATGAGCTGTGTCTCCAAAAAGGACGGGAGGAACATATCATAACCAGCAACAGAATTCGTTTCAATGAGTCATTACCTATGATAATACGATGTAAAACATGAATGTCACAGCTGCATTCTTTACTACTGTTACGAAATAAATTGACTGTCTGAAAAAGAATACCTGGTATATTCGTACATCGGCAATCATTAGCATACATATACACAGACACACACAAAATTATATATATATATATATATATATTTATATAAAACATGTACAACTTGCTCGAATGAATTGGGGAGGTATTTTGGGCCATAACACAAGGGAACCAAATGACTTGCTGTTCTAATGATACCCCTTCATGATCGCCCCCCTCCCCACCACACCCATCCCATCCCATCCCCTCCCATCTCTCTCTCTCTCTCTCTCTCTCTCTCTCTCTCTCTCTCTCTCTCCAGTTCTTACATGCCCTTCCTTCCCTCTGACCTTTAGGGATTTGCATATACTAATTTTTCTCTACGATAGACTACATCGATCGTATCGTGTTCCTACAACAGGCGATGTGTATCCTCTTGCTTTTGTTCTTACGGGATGTTGGATACTGAAAAAAAAAAAAAATAAAGTATTCCATGAATGTCTTCTGGTACAATATGTAAAGATGTCAAGTTTACCTCACGTCATTTTTACCTTCTTGGAAGGTATGATAAGGAAGATGAAACTAAAATAAATGAAGGAGGAATTAAACAAAAAGCTTTCAAAAGAAATCGACCTGATCTCAGTAAGTTAAATGAAACGGATCGAAGGGCAACAGGGTGAATCAAAGACCATGATAACCTTTGACAGAAACTTAAAATAATTTCTGTGATTTGGAATAATATTAGGTTCGTTATTATTTCAAATAACATCTCCTACCAAGAAGGAATCTTCGTCCACGACATGGAAACGTACAACAGTATCCAAAGTGCCCTCATTACCATGGCCATTATGTTCATAAAATCTCAGGTTCGTTATAAAACACAAGGGAGCAGCGTACAAAAACATCATGGGAATATGTTTACACAAATAACTATTTATTGAAATATGTAATGGAAGAATGAGTTAGTGCTATTCTTTACCATAAAAACTATTACTGATTGGAAAAAAAAATATCTGAAGTAACATTTTATAACAATATATAAACGTAAACATAAAAGTATTTATCAAGGTTTGGCAAGAAGGAGACGCTTGATGCGAATTCAGCACTCTGGAAAAAACTCTGGGTTTATAATAATCAAAAGGAAGTTGAGTCATAACACAATGGATCCAAAATTACGTTTTCCACACCGAAACCCCTTCAAGATTCTCTCGTTTTCACTGGGGTTTAACGGTCCGTAACAATTATTACTGCGACCTTGCTGAGTTCTCTCTCTCTCTCTCTCTCTCTCTCTCTCTCTCTCTCTCTCTCTCTCTCTCTCTCTCTCGTTTTCACGGTCTGAAACAATCATTACTGCGACCTTGCTGAGTTCTCTCTCTCTCTCTCTCTCTTCTCTCTCTCTCTCTCTCTCTCTCTCTCTCTCTCGTTTTCACGGTCTGTAACAATCATTACTGCGACCTTGCTGAGTTCTCTCTCTCTCTCTCTCTCTCTCTCTCTCTCTCTCTCTCTCTCTCTCTCTCTCGTTTTCACTGGATTTCACGGTCTGTAACAATCATTAACAATCATTACTGCGTCCTTGATGAGTCTCTCTCTCTCTCTCTCTCTCTCTCTCTCTCTCCAGCTCTTCCTTGCTCTTACCCCTGACCTTTTGCGATTTGCATACAATAAGCTTTCTCTAAGATAAATCGATCCTTCCCTGTTCATAGGACACGCGATGCCCTTTCCCCTTGCCTTCCTTCCTCCTCTAGGGACTGCGGAATATTCGAAAGGGCTTCACAGGATATTAAGGAGAAAATGTCCAAGAAAAAGTTTACGGGAGATGCAAAGAAATAAAAGTTATTACATTACAAACTGGGGACAATTGAAAAACCACTAATTACCTGGCAAATCAATCACGCTTGCTAGTAATCCTTCAGCGTTCACAGAAAAGTGGCATACAATAAACGCCAAAATAAGACACAATGACGATGATGACCTTTACAATGACAGTGGAAGAATTACTCAAATGAAAACGGGATCTGCATCTGAGAATTATAGTCAGTGAGTAATTTTAAGCCTCATGCTTCGTACTGGTTCGCTTGGGACTCCAATGGTAATCCCTTTACTCTCTCTTTGAATTTCCTTTCGACTTTCTCTACGAATTCAGTGCCTAAACGGCATTCTATTTACCGCTTTGATTTATGCATTAATTAACAATATTTCTGCATCTGCATAATAACTGGGAGCAACATACTGAGAAAGAGTAAAGGAACACGTTGACGTCTTATGGCTTATGTCAATAAAATAATTATAAGACAATGTGTTGATGTTATTATAAAATTTATAGCTCAAACTTTGTCTCTATTATCTTACATGAAATACACCCATCTAAACACAACATTACATCTTCCTCTATCATACAAAATACGAAAATTTCAAAAACATGAAGGAACTAGTTTTTAAAAATTATAAATAAAAAAAATGATACAGCATTTACAACGTTTCCAAGCCTTCTTCCTCCAACTGTGAAATGAAAGTTGGTCCACAACACAAAGGAACCCCAAATTACTTGGCCGTCATTCTGAAACTCCTTCAAGAATCCCATTGCATTGCCTGATGTGATGTCCCATTCGCAATCATCACCACTCTGTATCCCTGATGGGTGCTCTCTCTCTCTCTCTCTCTCTCTCTCTCTCTCTCTCTCTCTCTCTCTCTCTCTCTCTCTCTCTCTCTCTTCTGATCTTTTGGTATTCGTAAACAGCAGCTTTTCTAAATAATAAATATCGATTCTCACTGGCCACTACAACACGCCATGGCTGTTCCCATGTCTTCCAGACCCTGTGACTGTCTTCTTCTGAAGTTTTTTGTATTAAACCTTTATGATGATAGCATGGAACCCTTTATTTTTGTAAGGGGATGAGAAGAAAGATGAGAAACTCTTTCAGGAAAGTGATACACAGAAATGGAGAAAGTTATGGAAACACCTGAACACATCCTTTAAACGACAAGTGGTCCAGTGGTGAAATGACTTGAAATTTCGTCGTATGGAAGTTTTCTAAAGCTAAACCTTTACAATGATAGCATGAAAATCTCTATCTTTGCAAGGAGACGAGAAGAAAGAGGAGGAACTTTTTCATGAAAGTGGCACAATGAAAGAGAGAGTTATGAGACCACCTGAATTACGACCATAAATAAGAGCTGTCCGAATGGTGAAATAGCTGCACCTCCAAAGCACCTGGGCCAAATTCAACAAGCAAAGAAAGACGAACGAAAAGCAAAGCTATAAATTGATCACAATGATGATTTGATGACTGCGCTGAAAGACCTTCACTGAGAATTGAACTGAATTAAATATAGAATTTAGGCCAAAGGCCAAGCACTGGGACCTATGAGGTCATTCAGCGCTGAAAAGGAAATTCACAGATAAAGGTATGAAAGGTATATCGGGAGGATAATGGATATCCTAGGTATTTTTACTAAGTTTTTCAGAAACTGAAATGATACTTCATACCCAAAAAGGAGTTTACATCTTGACCATCAAGAAACCCCTTAAGTACGGGTACTTTGTTGTCAGTTAATTAAGCAAATTTCAACATCGTCATAGGAACGGGAATACTTAGGCCATTAATACTTCATGGAAAATATATATAAATCTAATTCTTGATGACAAAAAAATAAAGTATTTTTTTTTTAATTAAGTTGGTACTTTTACATAACAGGCCATCCATCCATTCAAAGTGCAAACAATACACAGAATTTCTGCATTAACGAGAAGGTAAATTTTATAGTCAAGATCAAGATATATATACTACATATTACTCCTGCTTGTTTTATCGAGGGGTTATAACGTTTCAAGCCATCCCTCCTCCACCAACCCTTTGGCGTGACAGGCAAGTTATGACACAACACAAACGCATCAAAATGCTTTTCCATCATTCCGAAATATTCTCCAGATCCCCTCCGCCTTTCCACAACCTGGGACATGTGCCACAATCATCACTTTAATAAGTCTATACCTTTAATGGGTGCGTACTCTCTCTCTCTCTCTCTCTCTCTCTCTCTCTCTCTCTCTCTCTCTCTCTCTCTCTCTCTCTCTCTCCTTGTGGGATTTGTATACAATAACGTCCCTTTATGATACATCGATCTCCTCCTCTACCTGCAACACGCAATGACCATTCCTGGTCTTCTTCCTCATGGGAATGTGGACAGAAAAAAAAAGAGGTTTTTCAGCATTTTTTGTGGGAGGGGGGGGGCTGGGGTCGGGGAGGGGGGAAAATTATATGATGAAAAATGTTTATATGAAATCTTATCTTGGCAGAAGGAGAGAGGAAAAATTGAGAACGACGAAGCAACAGAAAGATAAGATTGTGAAGAAAAACTGATTATAATCTAATCAATTGGTGGCTTCGTATCAGAAGCTTCTGCAACAAAAACCAGAATTAACATTTAATGATAGTTATATTCTTGCCAATGACTTTTAAATGAGTGGAGAAGGGTAATTTATTTTTCGACCTAAACTCTGAATGATTCTACATTATACTGAGAATTACCAATACCTTGCCCAGCATTTGACAACGAAATGAAGTAATGTATCAAAAATATCCATGGATTCATGTCTGGGACAAATGATACCATCAACAGCCGTAAAAACTAAAAAAATCGATTTGATTATTTTATGTAACAAATCATCCATCGAACCAAAACGATACATAAGTCGTCTTTAAAAAATAAACCGAGAATTTAAAAAGGCCAACACAGAAATTCTTCTCGCAGACCCAACTCCTGGGAAGGTGAGTCACGACACCAACGAATCCAAATGACTTTCTTGTCATTCCGAAATGGCTTCGGGGTCTCCCCTCCCCCCTAGCTGGGCCCACGTCGTGTTGCAATCATCACTTAACAACTTTGCACCATTAATGGGTACTCTCTCTCTCTCTCTCTCTCTCTCTCTCTCTCTCTCTCTCTCCATTTCTTCATAACCTCCCCATGACCTTTTGGACTTGTATACAATCGGCTTTTCTCAAAGATACGTCAATATTCTCGTGTTCCTACGACACGCAGTGTCTTCCAACTTCCAGAATCATCGATATTTAAAAGAGGGTTTTCGCGGAAGTTTTTCTATAACCCAGTTTATAAGATGATCAGTAAATCTTATGGAGGCCCTCTTCCTGGAAACGACCTCTGTCTCTGAGAAACAAATCTGTCTCTGACACACACACATCACACACACTACACACACACACACACACACATATATATATATATATATATAGATAGATAGATAGATAGATAGATAGATAGATAGATAGCATTGCACTTCAGTTCCTTTGCATTTATCCTGTTCATTGCCTTTTTCTGCAACTTAAAAAAGCATTCCCTAACCGATATTCCCACGTATGTATGTATGTATATGTATATATATATATATATATATATATATATATATATATATATATATATATATAATGTACGTGTTTGTATAGTTTGTATATGTATGTATGTATGTATGTATGCATGTACGCATTCATATGCATGTATAAATATGTTTGTGTATATATGTGTGTGTCCTTTCTCTTGCACAAAAGATAACGTTGACCATTTCCCCCGTGCCATGAAAAGTCCCCTTACATCTCTCTTATCTTTTGTCTTCATCAAGTCTCCACTCGACTCCAGCCTCCCGTCTCACAGTTCTAAACCACGTAGATCTCGGTCTTCCAACACTCCTGGTGCCCACAGGAGGCAGATAACACCATCACGTACTACTCAACCCCAGAGTGGCACGAAGGACATGTCACAAAATGCAGGGAAAAACTTTTTAAGAAGTTATGCATAGTTGTATTGTTTATGAATACGCAAAAGCTTAGATGGCGTCTATTAAAACCAAGAGTAATGCACATCGAGCCAATTCCAGTGTACGGAAAAGGATCGTCTCCTGGTCTCCTTGAACTATGGTAAACACTGAATTGTGCATTTTATTATTACATAAAAATATAAACAAAGAAAATTATTCTAAATTGGTTAGACGTTTAAAGGCAAAACACAGTCCATGAACGAATTCAATGCATTAAGCATGTTAACCTTAAATTTTACAGTGTCTTTTCTATAAATAATGAGTCCGTGCATGCAACGTATAATATATTTAATGAATTCTTTCCTCCTCTACCGCAACTAAGTAGATAAATGAAAAATACTGAATTCAGATTTAATGAAACATCTTTTCTTGGGGGGGGGGGTCGTCATTACGAATTATAAGTTTATCACTTGACCACTTACTAAGATTAAAGGATTATACGATTATCACATGATCAGCTACTAAGCTGTAAGGGTTACACGATTATCACATGATCAGTTACTAAGTTTTAAGGATTATACGATTATCACATAACCAGTTATTGAATCTAAATGATTATACTTACACCACATAATCACGTTTATAAAATGATGTTAGTAAGCAATTCTCAACCACTCAAAATCAGATCTTTTATAATAAAAGCAAACATTTATATGGAGAAACTACACGAACAAAAATAAAGATCCCTTTACTATCTTCTTTGCTATTCCATTGCAACAACCCACTCACTAATGTGAATACCCTCCTGATGAATGACTCTGAGCTGGCGAAATTGCTTAACTAACCATAATGGGCCCCGACAATGCAAGAACAGGCTCTGAAATATCTCCACGTAAAAATAGGGCAATCATCGAGAAGCGACCACTCAAGTTCATTTATAGGAACCAAAGGAAGGATATTTATAGGATCCAAAGCAACGACGTCATTCACTCATTCACAAAGGACGGTCGACGGGGTGGGAGGCAAGATCTGATACTTGTCGGTAAATTTATCGAGGACGGTTCTGGCAATCGGGAAATATACGGCAGCTCATGAGAGAATAAATCGGTACATTTTGCTGCTAAAAATGACAGTGCGCAAGGGTGGTCGTTCATGTTATTAGATCCCTGTGCTTTATTTGGAATTGGAATATAAAATTTAGGCCAAAGGCCAAGCGCTGGGACCTATGAGGTCATTCACTGATGAAAATAATATCGAAATAATTATTAGAAGAGGGTGGAAAGTAAGGTGGAAGAAAGAGAATACGAACGGAGGTATGGTAAAAGAAATGAAAGGGGTTACAGCTAGGGACCGAAGGGACGCTCAACGCTTGATTTGGGGCAGTCTTGCAAATTGATTAATTCGGGCCATTCGCCATTACTTCAAGTAACACCTTCCCAGAAACACCCCCGCGGATCCAGGCAAGATAAATGATCTCGTGAACTCACGCGCGTGCGCGCGAACACGTTATCACAAGCGTCTAGTGCATGTCAGCTGGACCGTCTGGCTGCTTGCCTGACTGCTTGCCTGCCTTGGGAGCCCACGCACTCATTCCACACAAATTAAAACCTCCGGAGTCTCTTGGCGACATACCTCAGAAAAAAGAATGCCAAGCCAGAAGAGTTCATTCCGGGAAGAGCAGGAAATACCCACTGACTCCTAATGATGGCTGGATAAAGGATCCCGGGAATGGAGCAATACGAGAGAACTTCTCAAAAGGATCGGAATGAAATGAAGTGGAGGAAGGAGAGAGAAGGAGGAGGAGGAGGAGGAGGAGGAGCTATTGAAGGTTATTCCATGAGAAGCATAAGCCCAGTGCAAACAGACTTGCAATGCCAGTAATATACAACCTAGTAAAATACAAACCATTTTTCATCTAAAACAATCCCTAATGCTTTACTCGGTCGTATACCAAAGAAAACTGAACAGCTGTACTTTTCCTCTCTGAGATAAAAACAACATCTTTAGTAAGTGATCTCACATTAAGACCACAGCTAAAGGAATGAAATGAACACCCTAAGAAATTATTTAGCCTCTGAAATACAAACCACGAACATCTGTCAGAGATGTATTTATATGGATACTGCAACGAAGAAAAGAATGGGGCAGGACGCATTTCACTGAGCTTCTGTAAAAAGTCCAACATAACAATTACCACGTACGAAAATGCTCTAAATAAAAAAAAATCTATATTAAATTGACAACATACAGCCCCTGTAGGGTCATACATGCTAAACCAGTCAGAATACATTTTAAATAGAAAGAAACATTGTACTTTTGAAAAATTCAGATATATTCATTTGATATACTCCGGTAAGATCTGAGTAAAACAACCCGTCTGGGTGAGAATGAAAGAATACTACAATTCACTGAATAACCACAAAGGCGATTTTCACAATGTATCCTAATTCATGAACCTTTTAAACAGGTCCAGAAGGAGGCTTGGATAGGTCACACTGTCTATTTCACGTATCTTCTCAAGCAAACTTGACCCCGAATTCACGTCAACTTAGGTCAATCTACATACAGTATTGTCTACATATTGTATTAAGAAAGTCCCCGTGGCAAAAAAAAAGTGCTTTATATTTTTAAAGTTCATAGATTTATACCTGTGGCCAAAAATAATGCTTTATATCTTCAAAGTTCCTAAATATTTATCTGACAAAAAAAAAAAAACGCTTTATATCCTCAGAGTTCCGAGATTCATACCTGTGGCCAAAAATAATGCTTTATATCTTCAAAGTTTCTAAATCTTTATCTGTCACAAAAAACGCTGTATATCTTCAAAGTTCCGAGATTCATACCTGTGACCAAAAACAATGCTTTGAATCTTCAAAGTCAGACCACTCGTCTTTCAATCCGTCAAAGTATCTTTTACTCCTACGACAGCCCAAATATCTGCTACTGGTCGGTGCGCCAACTCTGCATATCAATTGAGGTAAGCCTTTCTTCGGGGGGAAAACTGACTTTACTGCAATACCTTTTTGTGTCCCCCTCCATGAATTCCTTGAAAGTTAAAATCCACCTATGAAGTATTCCGGTAAAAGAGTTAAAGCCCTCCTGCGAGGGCGAGATAAGACGCCGACGGGGGCTGCCTGGTTCAAGTTGGACTTGAAATGACTTCACAAAGAACTTGACAACACCCCCAAATCCCGCCCCCACCTTCTCTCTCTCTCTCCTCTCTCTCTCTCTCTCTCTCTCTCTCTCTCTCTCTCTTCATGGGAGGAAGAGAATCGTTCATAATTAATGTATTAATTTTTGGGAATGGATATATATTTAGTGTGACAGAAAAACTACATTATGGTACTTTCCATATCACACGTTAAACCCTTCCAAATACAAAAGCATTAACAATCACAAACATTACACACACAAACATACACACACACACACACACACACACATATATATATATATATATATATATATATATATATATATATAAATATATATATATATATAATATATAAAATATAGTGCTTAACATACTTAAGTACGGTACGGTTTTGATTTGAGATATCGATACTAATGTAAAAGTAAATATATAAACTTAAAAATATGCAGTGAAAGCTTTCCAGAATCTAGTCTATTCTCCTTTTCAATACGTAAAGGAACATTCTTTTTTATTAGCTAATAATGATTTAGAATGAATCCTGCTTTTTTTAAATACTTTTTTATTTTCAATATTTGGATAAAACAATCTAAATACCTAAATATATATTATAAACAGAATGGGATAAGTCATTTTGTTTCTACGCGTGAGAAATATGTGGAATAATTTAGATACCTAAAAATAATGTTAAAATAACTGTATTAAAACAAGAATGATTCCAGTCTTGCAGACTTTTTCCAAATTATGATTCCTGTAAAAAAAAAAATTTTATATAACGTATACAGTAAAATACACCCACGAACTATTTCCACTTCTACCCCTGACTGCTTGAACTCCCACCGTTCCAGTTCGAGACCTAATCGTCTTCGGCAGCCGATTCCTAATCCTTTGCACCTACCTACACATTTCCCTCAATTAAAAAAAAAACTAAAAGTAGCTTTCAATAAAAAGCCTTACATTTTTATTTATTCAAGTTCACTGTTTCCTAAAGATTTAAGTCACCCACATTCATTCCGTTATTTTCTTTCCTTGAGTCTTCAGCTGAAAACCCTTTGGGACAGAGTCAACAGACTATAAATCCAAGAGGGCTCTAGAGGCGAAATCAGCTTGCAGAGAGAGAGAGAGAGAGAGAGAGAGAGAGAGAGAGAGAGAGAGAGAGAGAGAGAGAGAGAGAGAGAGAGAGAGAGAGAATTTATACAAAAAGTGATAAATAAATAAATATGAGAGGACAGAAAATAAAACCGAAACACCTGAATTCAAGAGACGTAACCAGAAAGTGCGAATGAATTTGCTCCTCGCCTAAACATTTCGTGGTCAAAAGATCCCAGTAATTTTGTAGACTTTCAGTGGTTTCCCCTTTCAACATTTGCAAGATTACTACGTCAATTTCATTAAAAAAATGCTCATTTCCAATCGATCTCGTCACCTACAAATAGGATCTACAGAAGTCTAATTTAGCCCATTAAATTAGAGAGCAAGAAACTCGGTCTCATGAGCAAACTTTCACAGTAAAAATTGACAATGGTGAGAATAACTTCACGTTTCTGAAAAAAAAATTAAATTCGTACATATTAAAAAAATTACTTTCATGGAACTGACAATATACATTCCAACAGCTTTGTTTGTTTGCTGTTTTCTCGCGGGGGAGGGAATTTTTTGGGAGTCACACTTATTTACAATCTAGCCCAATACTAAAATACGAGAAACTAACAATATCACACATACCGTTGCGACTCTCTCTCTCTCTCTCTCTCTCTCTCTCTCTCTCTCTCCCACTTACAAACCAACACAACCGTCTTTTCTAATGACCAGCTTTAGCCCGAATTTCTGGGGAGGTGGCTTGTATTCAACTGCTTTTACTTTGATCCTTTTTGAACGGGGACTGAGACCGCCATCAAAGGACCAGGTTCGAATTTCCAAAGAACTAACAGAGGGCTCTATACATCCCTTGTAGATATAGTAACTTAATAAAAATTAATATTTTTCACTAAAAAGAAAAACAATTCATAATGCCTCAGATATAATTCTCATATACTTAATTAAAAGTTTCATAAAAACAACTTGAGCGAATAAAATTAAAGGTATTTTATTAAAACTACTACTATGAATATAATAATAATAATAATAATAATAATAATAATAATAATAATAATAATAATAATAATAATATCATGATAAGCCTCAAAGTTATTGAAATAAGGCTTTGTACAAGCACATTCCTGACTATGACATGGGACTAAATCATATAATATTAAATGGATTTAAATCTCAACTTCAGTGTTAAATTTCACTACATCTAACTCTCATCCCAAAGTTCCTTATCTACCTTACGCTCTATATTTTTTTTTTTAAATCCATGTGAGAGTGAACTTCGCATCGTTATAATCAAGTACAGGAACTCTGTTTTAAACTGACGGTTTTGTGGCGTTTTCTTCTTTGCCTTGAATTTAGAACCTCGTTAGCTTATGATTACTACTCAACCAACATTATGGATAGATTTGCAATCACCCAGCTTGATTTTGTTCTGACGTATGAATGCTACAAAATTAGTTTCTGTTATTTAGAAAAATCACACAACAACTCTTGAAAACATAGACAACAATTAATATGACAATTAACACAAATACTTTGTGAGGCATTTAGTAATGGACACAAAATAATATTTAACATTAATAACCGAAACATCAGTTTCTAACATTAGTTTCCTACTAAACTGTATGTTTATCGTGCTCTGCAAAAACAAAAAATAATAATAAATAAAAAATTAAAACAAGACAGAAATAAATTAAAACAGCCTCGTAATAGGTTTTTATGTATTAAAAGCCATTAGTTTAAAAGAGTGACAAAACACCAAGAGAATACCGCCTGAAAAATAAAAACACCGAGTGAATAAAACTTCCAGGTCATGGGATCATAAAAAAACGAAACACGGTAAGCCACTCACCTCAGGAGAAATTATACTCAATTAAAGTAAAATGCATTATCGTTTTCCCTTTCTCAATTCTTTTCTTCAGACCACAAATTTTCCTCCTATAGTTTTTTCGTCTGGCAAATTTTTACCGAGAGAAAGTGTAGTAATTCGCCTGTATTATTCCTGGCTACAAAACAAAGCTATGCTGAAGTAACCTAAAGCTTATAGATTTGGTGAAGACTAATCAGCCGTTCAAGATAAACTTACACCTGATTAAAAGAAACGTGAAATAGTGATATCCATAATCAGACAGAGGAATGAAAAAATATTTTATTACTATTTAGCTAGCCTGGTGGTTATATATAATAATAATAATAATAATAATAATAATAATAATAATAATAATAATAATAATAATAATAATAATAACACATACATACATACATACCTATCTATCTATCTATATATATACATATATATATATATATATATACATATATATATATCTATCTATCTATCTATCTATCTATATATATATATATATATATATATATATATATATATATATATATATATATATATATATATATATTCTTAGTACAAGTACAAGGATAAGATGGAGTCGTCTGGTGTGTATTAAGTATGAGGAAACTATAAGCTATGTCTAGGAACCACGAGAACGTGTAAATTTATAAAGGAGAATAGATCAACGTTCATATGCGAAAAGACTGGTTTCTTATGAAGTTCTTGTATATATAGGCTACATTGTACGCATGATTAATAGCGAAGGTATATGAAATAGATGCTGGGCTTATTAAGAATTGAATGATAAATAATAGTAACATGAACTTAATGCATGCACACAAAGTCACCAAAATAAAAACACATATACAATATATATATATATATATATATATATATATATATATATATATACACATAAAGAGCGACGCACATATTCAGATCAAAACAACATAAATCTGAGCAAATATTTTCAGCTGTTTGTTGATGCTGAAGTAACGCATCGCAGCCCACAGGATTTAAAAGCGAAGAATTTCTGATTCAAAAAGAGAAAGATGGAAAAACACGAAAATATATGCAACATCGGCATTGCACAAGAGCATTAGAGGTAAATTCTTTTGGGGGAAAACCAAAAGGTTGCGCTGTTGCAGCATTACAAATCCCCAAAAAAGAGAAACTTTGAAATTTATTCTCCGGCGTGGACGTCTGCTTCTGCCAGAGACTTCTCTCTCTTGCGTAGGGAGGTTCATGGTGGGAGGTTCTGTTTCCTATGGCAGTTATGACTTGGACCATCGACGGATTATCTCTTGTTTGTCAGTTTTCACAAGCTGTATTTTAACAGACAACTTTCGCTGTCACAATTCTGCCCTAAAATGGAAAACTGCAGTATCTGCAAAACTTTCAATAAATTACTGTAGTTTCAGGATGATTCTTCAATGCTTTCCACGAGTAATTAGGGGGTCCCATTTGCAGTATCTGCAAAATCAGTAATAAGGCAAGGAAAAACTGCAGTATCTAACATTTTTTTTCAGATTTATATTTTTGCAGATACTGCAGTCTTCCATTTTTGGGCAGAATTGGTCCCTGGTCCTCTTTTCTTGCCGAGAGCGACCAGAGTTGCTGAACCCAGTATGCTTTAAATGTGCCAAGCCGTCGAACTTCTAAGTTCCAGAGGTCTTTTATTCCTCACATCGTTGGGCTGTGGAAGTCTCCTTGAGGATGCTGTAAAATTCGAACTTTAAAAGTCAGGAAAAAAGCAATGCATTGCTACCCTAAAACGATTCACCTTGTATATTAATAATTTATTAATAATCTTATTTATCTATTACTTTACTAACTTATATTTCATTCTAAAACTGATATCTTCGTTCTGTATTCCCTACCATTTCCGTAAATTCTTTCTCTGAACACCACATTCTTTGGAAGCTTGAATTTCCAGCCAATGGCCCCCGTAGGCTTGTTCCACATGAACAGGGGTTTATCATCTGAACCACTGAATACACAAAACTTCAGTGAAAAATATCAGAGAAAAAGACAAATCGAACGTTCAAATGGAGGTGACTGAACATCAGATCTAAAAGCTCGCGAAGGCACGAGGTATAATTCCAGTTTAAATTGACTATAGTTATACACTTACATATTGTCTCTTTCCTGTATATTCTTGAAGTTGGAAGTAAAAAAATAACACAATTTACTCTCTCGAAGAATACATCCAACCACGTCCTCTCCCAGCAATTCGTGAAAATAACGTCAGGAAATGTAAGAAGAAAAGCGGAATTAATGGTAGAAACATATTATCACGTCTGAAGGGAACAGGAGTCAGTAACACAATACAACGGAAGCAGACGCAGGAAGTATAATGAAGACAAAGCGAAGGAGAATATATAGTTTCGATAAGGGAGCTTCAATCGTCCCTTTAAATCGATAATTTAATATTTCTAGTCAAAATCAAATCTTTTCCTCTTAGTGAATTTCATAAAATAAAAAAAATTTACAATATTCAAGCATATGAAAATTAATTCTTAATCCAACACTGCTTAAAATGCTCTTTAAACTAGTAATACTAGTTCAATCAAATGGAAATGACAAATTTCACATAAATGCGTAACTGCTGCAAGAAAACATTCGCGCATAATAATAATAATAATAATAATAATAATAATAATAATAATAATAATAATAATAATTTCTCAAAAGGAATACAGTTTGAGCTCACCGAGATACGGTACATGTTTCCAAGTCCCTGTTGACTGTACCAAGTTTTCAGGAACAAAAACACACACACACACACACACCTTATCACATACCAAATTTACCACACATCCCGAAAACGAAACTGTTACCGCCAGGCAAACCACATAACAGTTCCTCATCACCAAAGAGCTCCATTAAACTCCCACATCCTCACAAAAGAAAATTCAATTGAGGGCGAGGCATCCCATCCGTGACGTTTAAATAAACATCGCAAACGTCCTTATCCTGACGTACAACGCAAACGTTCACTACGACGCATCTTCCAGCGTTTGTCGTCTGAGACGACCTCCCATTCCGAACTCGATGAAAATTATTTCCATTTCAAACAAGCGCTATGCAAATGGGGGGATTCCAAGGAGGGATCCGAACCATTTCGGCGGTTCTTCGTCGAATCAAATTCTAAGTGGGGACTCGAACGGACGTGACGAAATGCACTGGAACGTTTTTATTCCACTTCCGGCTTTTCCTTCTGAGAACTGATTCCTTTCCAGATCTAATTGAAGCCTGAATGCAAACACGAAATGATGCGCAATAAGAATGACGAGAGAGAGAGAGAGAGAGAGAGAGAGAGAGAGAGAGAGAGAGAGAGAGAGAGAGAGAGAGAGAGAGAGAATTCAGTTTATGACCCATGACACAGTACTACCAGGAGCAATTACACAAAGTTACACAAGATATGAAAACAAAAACATAATTTCATTTATTACCAGTTCTCCTCGAATACTGCCAGGCACCGGAATGCCTTCAAAATATTTTGATATGGAAAATGTACTTCATTAGCAAGAATTTCATACGAAAATTTTACACAAAAAAAATATATAACTGACTCGGAAATTCATCAACTATTCAAGTATGTGGAACGGTTCCAATTCAAATCATGAGCAAGCACTCTTATTTATAATAATTATTTCACAGTAATTCAGAGCCTCTCATTAAATTCCAATAACTGTAATTAATATACTGAAATTTATAACTGTATTTCAAAATGCAGAAAAAGGTTACGTCAAATATACATTGCTAAAAAAAATCAGCCATTTTCGTTTTTCTTCTAACGGCCATGAAAATAATTTTGTTGGTAAAAGATGTTATTGTTCCCTCCGCAACCGATAATGTGCTCTTGCTTTCGTTTGTTTGCGTCTTCGCCTGTTTGTCAGCAATATTACCTAAAGTTTACGTGTACATTTCTTGGAATATTGTGCTAAAAGTAGGTATGTAACATTTAGAGAAAAGGATCTTGCAAATATTCTTGGGTTAAGGAATTTAAATCATACATGCAATTACCGTAGAGTTTTAGGTTAAATTTAATCATTAATTCTGCAAAGAAAGTCTGATTTGAGGTATGTCTAATACTCCGTTTGGTTTCTGGTTGATAAAAACGTGCTCTCATAAGGGTTAACTGTTGGAGGAGCTGTCGTTCTCTGAGTATATTTTACTTATTCACTATGACATCCTAAATTTTCATACAGTCTTTAGTGTATATTTACTTACAAAAACGGCTATATGTTCAATCAAGCACAAAACCAGAACGGAAAAAAGAATACTGGTTTTACATTTTCTCCATACAAAGTCATGAATGTATATTTACTTATAACCTTTTCTACGCTTTTTATCAAGTAATAAAATCAGAAATAAAATATATTACTGGTTTTGCAACATTTACAAAGTCTTTAAAGTATACTTACTAATAACGTTATCTGTTTCATCAAGCAATAAAATACTGGTTTCAACTTCAGAATATCTACCAAATGAAGTAAAAACACTTTTGCTATAATGATGTAAAAAGTAAAACCTGTTTCATAATCTAACGATAAAATAAAGTCAATCTGTTGCCTACCAAAAGAGAAAAGAGGTTAGTTCTAGCCTTTATTCATTTTATGTTACCTGACATTTAACCAGCCGTTCCCGAATCATATATGAAGAGAATGACAAACATACATGCACATGCATTTGCAGTCTCGTAATTACGTTCAGCTCTGTTTTGGGGGGCAGTTAATGGTACATCAGACCGGAAATATATTTTGTAACCAACTGCTTTTGTAATGATGGTCTCCCTCCATCAGATCTGACATTCTTTGAAATACAGACATGCTATGATTCCTATGTATTGTATTGGCAGTTAAACACACTCATGGTCTCCTCATTATATATGAAAGCACTTGTATAATAAACAGTCGAAAACAAGAGAAAATGACGTGTTAATATACCGAAGTTTCTAACTGCTCGAGGTAGGTTTCCTCTCTCTCTCTCTCTCTCTCTCTATATATATATATATATATATATATATATATATATATATATATATATATATATATATATATATATATATATATATATATATATATATAATTACACTCAAGTGTATTATATGTGTATATATATATATGTATATATATATATATATATATATATATATATATATATATATATATATATATATATATATAATGCACTAAGTATAATGTATGAGGATAAATGGTGATGAGAAGAGCTTGTTATTTTATGCATCACCGCACAAGCAGAAAAAAAATCAATGAAAATGGACCATGGTTAAAGACAAAAGTGGAAAGATCATAATGAGAGGTATGTAACATTGAATGACGTGGTCACCAAATCAGCAAGAAGGCAGAACAGGAGTAAGTTGTGTAAAGAAATAAAGAGGAAAAAGAGCTTATCTGACGTACAAACGCGAGCCAGAAAAGACCATGCGCAGGTGTATAGGAACACGGATAATGACATAATGGTGAAAATGGGAAAAAATAAGGAAAGTTAGTAATATACAACAGGGGGGGATATGATAAAGAAACACTGGTGAAATAAACTGTTCTGACTGTCCTGCAGGGAAGTAAATGCAGAGTTAGGTTAATCAGCAAATGGACCTCGGAAATAAAAGATGCACACGGAGCCACGTTGTCTGATGTGAATAACGTTCTAAGTGGATGGAATGTGAGTTAAAAAAAATTTTTAGTATAAAATGATGCCTCTGACAGAATATGTACACAGGAGAGTGCCTGCTCTGGCGTAAGAGTGGGTGGGACGATGGGTGTGTTATATTTCCACGAATGGTTATTATCTGTCAAGAGGGAGTGATGAAATTACAGAAAATACATTTAATATGAGTGTGAAGCTTTGAAATAAAAAATGTGTTATGAATGAGTGAGGGTTTGCTAATATTTGAAGACGATATGGAACTGAATTAAAAAAAGTGAGGGGAAACTAAAAAAGAAAACGTGAAAAAAATTGAGTGTTGGAAAGAGGAGTAAATTAAAAGTAAATGTGAGATAGAGTTAGGCAGTAAAAATACTACATAAAAAAAGAGGAATGGGAACATTTCATTAAACACACATTTTCAACCTTGGTGGGCTTCAACAAGAATTTAAAGTGTTATGGGGCAAATAACATCAAGGCAAAAGATCTGCCGCGAAAAAGAGGGGTAACAAACAAACATACACACATACATACATGCACGCACACACATATACATACATGTATATATAATATATATATATAATTATATAATATATATAAATAATATATATATATATATATATATATATATATATATATATATATATATATATATATAAATTCATACGATCTGTATTTAAGGCTTATAATTTATTTTACTATAGCCTATATACGTGACTGTACCGAGCAGATAACAACATTCACTTCGCACATAGTATTATTTCATTCAACCAATTTACAGTATTGACTTGGTGTGAGCGCAAAAAATTAAAAACAAAAAGTACGCATATTAAACTATACATGCTTCGTATAAAAATAGAATTATGATGCAAAATACCATGACGATATTTTTGGAAGCAATAGTACCCATAATACGTTTATTGCAGGTTACCAATATCATGATGCAAAAGGATATTAACTTTCATTAATAGCCCAAATAACCCTAAAGCTAAATCAATTTACAAGCGTTATGCGAAAATATTAAAATAAACATTTGAAATGTTATAAAAAAGTTTTACACACATATATACAGTATATGTATATATGTATATATATATATATATATATATATATATATATATATTTTACTTTTACACATACAGTATATGTGTATACATATATATATATATATATATATATATATATATATATATATATATATATACATATATATATATATATATATATATATATATATATATATATATTACAGTATATATTGTATGTATATGTAACTTGCCTGTCGCCTATTTTTAATAATGGATCAAAGACACCATTACAAAGAGAGAGAGAGAGAGAGAGAGATTAGAGAGAGAGAACAACTCATTTGCAATGACAACAAAACGAAAAAATTCTAAAACCTATACAAAATAATCTAAAGGACATACAACCTTTTCATAAACCTTCAAAGTAACAGGTTTTAAAGATTAAGAACCTTAAAATTTTAATCACACCACGAGAAAAATAACAATGCAGAATAGCCTATAACTGTTGAAAAAGCAGGAGGAGTACCGACGTTACAATCCATCCAACAAATTGACACGGGCGCACTGCAAACAAGCAAGCAAAGGCGCAAGCAAAAGACGCACTACCGGCATGAGCGATGCTGACATTTAAAGGGTAATTTTCCAATATATCGAATAAAGCCATCGGCTTTATTGATTAACTAAGACCAATCTCACTCCGCTGGGCATTCTCTCTCTCTCTCTCTCTCTCTCTCTCCCAGCGAGGAACTGAATATTCCGGTCATCGTCCACAACGACTGCATGAGGAAATGTAGGAGATTGACTGAAAAGATTTCGATTTATATATATATATATATATATATATATATATATATATATATATATATATATATATATATATATATATATATATATATATATATATATATATATATTTGAGGTACAGCGAAAGGAATTAGATATTTAACGACATTTGTCGCTTAATGTTTGTAAGTATAAAATATGTCATGGTGGTGTGACAGATAAATGATTATATATATATATATATATATTATATATATATATATATATATATATATATATATATATATATATATATATATGTATATATACACACATAATCCCATCTATAAATATTACGAATATCAAGAGTTTAAGGGTCCAACACCTGCTTCCCCCGAGAGCTCTGTTCTTGAGATCAGAACAGAGAAGCAAAGGGATTAACATATTCATTTCCTCGAGTTAACTGTACACGAAGGGGAGAATCAGTTCGTTACTTGAGGTATACTGTAAAATAACCCACCGTCGGAAGATATTAAAACCCTGAGAGAAAAACAGAGTCTTAGCTGACGGTTGTTTGCGGTCACAACTGTTGTTACTGTAACCACTGAGGAGTATCATGAACGCATGGAAGAAAAATGCTTCTGTCGAAAATTGAATATATGAAATACCACGACTCACGTTAATAATGAAGAATAGCAGGAAACGGATAGAGCTACCATATAATGGAATACGAATGGCCTTCGGGAAATAAAAACATGATTTTAGACAAAATTATAAGAGTACCTACACGTTGAGACCCATAAGAAACAATTGAAAAATGCGCCGATTAAACAGAGTATAATCAAGGCCACCGAAAACAGATCTATCTTTCGGTGGTCTCGGTATAATGCTTTACGAGCCGCGGCCCGGTGGTGGCCTGGCCTGTATCGTTGACAGTAGAACGATTATGGCTAACTTTAACCTTAACTAAAATAAAACTACTGAGGCTACATGGCTGTAATTTGGTATGTTTGATGATTAGGGGGTGGATGAATAACACACCAATTTGCAGCCCTCT
>NC_089747.1:5947500-6017500 GCF_040412425.1 Macrobrachium rosenbergii | reverse complement strand
TAAAAAAAATTACCGAAAATGTACGATACCTCACGGGCGGTTTTCACGGCGGCATTTTTCCCATTTTATGTAAAAAAAAAGTAAATTAATTTATTTTAGAAAAGTCCATGTGATATATGAACTTATACATTCCATTTTTGACGCAGAGAAAATTAAACACTTTACACTTGTTTTTTTTAATTTTCCGTAAAAGAAAACTATTGTGCCAACTTTGTCTGTACGCACTTTTTTCTGTCCGCCCTCAGATCTTGAAAACTACTGAGGCTAGAGGGCTGCAAATTGGTATGTTGATCATCCACCCTCCAATCATCAAACATACCAAACTGCTGCCCTCTAGCCTCAGTAGTTTTTATTTTATTTGAGATTAAAGTTAGCCATAATCGTACTGCTGGTAACGATATAGGCCAAGCCACCACCGGGCCGTGGTTAAAGTTTCATGGACCGCGGCTCATACAGCATTATACCGGGACCACCGAAAAGATAGATCTAGTTTGGTGGCCTTGATTATACGCCGTAGCGGCCGTACAGAAAACTCGATTGCGCATTTTTTACTTTTTTTTTTATGGAAATCATAGGTCTATCCTAATTAGCTACAACTATATTTCGTACCTTCTCGTGCAGTTATTTCTCTTCCTTCGAAGTCAAACAACTAAACAGGAGAACACCGCACCCGAGTGCAATAAATCTCCAACATTTTAAAAACTATAGTGTGCCGTTAACAATTTACGACTGGGAGAGAAGCAATTCGCCAGATTCAAATTAATTTCAGTTTTCAACACGAAACTTACTAAGCCAGAAAATCTGTTACAGACTGCGACAGGAATATTTTCACAGCTGCAATTTAGAGTTTGTGGTCGAGGCTTTACCAGGAAAACAGTTTTAAAAAATCCGAGTGTCAGGCAAAAACAATAACAATTTCGAGGTTTTATCAGGAAAACAGTTTTAAAAAATCGGAATTTCAGGCATAAACAATAACAAATTCTATGTCATATAACGATAATAAATATTTTAATTCATATGGACAACATCCATCCAGTGTTGTATTTTGATAACAACTTTAACCCTTCTTCATATACTTACTATTCTCATCATTATTCCCCACGCCCTCTAATTTAAGCTGTACAGGCTTAAATGGCCATTAACTTGCTAAAGGATAGCACGCCAATTTGTGGAAAACGAAAAAAATACCCAAGAAAAGTGGAATAACGTAGGGATAAAAAAAGAATAATAAATCTGCGAAAATGAACATAAAAATATAAATCTCATAACGCTTACACAGAAACAATATCAACAAAATTAACTTCCTTCTGCAATCTTCAATATCAATTCATTTGTTAAATTACATAAAACTAGTCCGTAGTGCATCACTATAATGTGACCGGAAATAATAAGAAAGAAGCCACAATTATGTAAATGAGCGATTGTATTTTTCAAAATACAAAAAAAGGGGTGCTAAAAAAAAGGGGGGGAGCTTTGACTGTTTACACAACGTTGCCTGAAGAGGACCGTTGTCGAAACTGTCGAAAACTCCCTTTTAACCGCCCCCACCCCCTTTTTGTATTTTGAAAAATACAATTGCTCATTTACATTACCGTGGCTTTTCACTTAATAAAACTAGTATTCTTGCAGAGACTTTCATCTGAAATAATGAAAGTGCTACTTTAGCAATATATGCTTCTAAATTACTATTTGCAGTATACGCAAGATTTATATACGTCCAAGATACAGAAAAGTATTCAGAGCTATCAAATTAAATCATTTGTTTTAAATGACTAATTTTAGTTAAAGGTACTGTATGTATGAAATCATATTCATCTACGGTATGCAGCTTTCTGTTTTTCCATTTTGAACAAAACCTTGCTCCAAAATGGAATAGGTAAGAATAAGTGAATATAAAATGGAAAAATGAAAAAGTTCTGACATTTTTACTGCATGTTTCTGAAAAAAAATATATACGCTATTATGAACGCTATTACGAGAGATATTCACTGAACTACTATTGTTGCCCAGGGACGCACTCCAGCTGATTACATAAAATTCGTTTTAGACTGGAAAAAAGATAGAGCAATACTTAACAAGTTAAAAATGCGCCAAAATTTCTTCGGCGCAATCGAGTTTTCTGTGCTTCGTATGATCAAGGCCACCCAAAATAGATCTATCTTTAGGTGAACTAGGTATAATGCTGTATGAGCAACGTCCCATGAAACTTTAACCACGGCCCGGTGGTGGCCTGACCTATATCGTTGCCAGACGCACGATTATGGCTAAATTTAACCTTAAATAAAATAAAAACTTCTGAAGCTAGAGTGCTGCAATTTGGTATGTTTGATGACTGGAGGGTGAATAATCAACATACCAATTTTCAGCCCTCTAGCCTCAGTAGTTTTTAAGATCTAAGGGCGGACAGAAAAAAAGTGCAGACGGACAGACAAAGCCATCTCAATAGTTTTCTTTTCAGAAAAGTCAAAATACAATGAAAGTCACAAAAAATACTTACGTTATCTTATGGGTGACTAAAGAAGTAAAAATTATCAGGATATAAATGATGATGATGATGATGATGATAAAGCAATACCTTACAAATGAACAAAACAAAAATCTTCAAGATAAAAAAGGAATCAAGTAAAAAAATAATTCATGACAATGCCTCGAACGTAGAAAATAATTAGTTTAATTAAAACCTGTACTAAAAAACAAAAATAAAAAATCACGCTAAAAATATCTAGAAAAATTAAAGGAAAAAACGGTTTTGATATAAATATCTTCAAAACAAAAAAAAATATATGTTCAAAAAAAAAATACAATCATCACGTGAAAAAAGCATGCCTACAAAATAAAATTGTCTTGTTTTTCAGACTGAGACGAAAAACCAAATTAAATTCGACCAGCAAACTACAGGCCGTTTGAGGTGTTATTAAAAACCATCACTGCACAAACCCCAGTTTTGGAACAACGTCCCAACTTTCATTTTCGTCTTCATCTACTTTCATTTTCGGGTCTCGCTTGCAAATACACAAGTCTTGTTACGAATGCAAATGATTCTTGATTGCAAGGCCACTTGCAGTTCTAGCAATGGAAAATATACAAACATGAACTAAAGCGAAACTTTTCAGGCCATGCACGATACCTATGACTATAGAAAGTAGTAAGTATTTTTATAAGTAAGTATTTTACAATGATAATATTAATAAAATGCATTTCTATTATCTTGTTAATTCATCTATCTTATGATTTTCAACTGGAATGGGATATAATTACCACAAGAAGAGAAATATATATATAAAAAAGCATATACATTTCTTATTCACGTATCCTTGCTATATGAACAAAGAACAAAATAGAAAGAGGGTGAACCCAAAGGTCATGAAGCAGAATAAAACCAATAGAAAGAGGGAGAGAGAGAGAGCAGAGATAAAACTTCAAAGAGAGAGAGAGAGAGAGAGAGAGAGAGAGAGAGAGAGAGAGAGTAAAACTTAAAAGTATTGGACAATCACCTCTTTTCATAATCATGGAGATTACTTGTTTACCAAAAAAGGTTTCCTAACTTAATATGAAAATCAAGAACGTTGGCCAGAAAAACAAAAAGAAAATAAGAACCAATTACTGTAATGCAAAGTACAATAATCCATCTGAACATAAACATAAAGAGAAAAACTTCAAGAAAAAATTTTCCGAAAAGATTCTCATCATCCGTACCTGTTACTGCTACTTCCGGGAGCAACAGGAACCAACTCAACATCGTCAGCGTTGTTTATTTATGGACAAAAATTATGACGGGCAGCTGCACCACTATATCAAAATCTGTATGGTATACAACCTCCAAAGAAAACACTATACACTCAATTCAATCACCACATACTTGACCACCCTCTAACTTGAACGACAAATGAGAAATAACCTAAGTCCTTCAGAATGACAGAAATATAATTTCCCTACTTCTATAAGGTCTCTCTCTCTCTCTCTCTCTCTCTCTCTCTCTCTCTCTCTCTCTCTTTGTGTGGCGTGAAGGACATTGCGAGCTTGGGGCGGAGGTTCTCCTTTAAAGGGACCTCTTGAGCGATACTCTAGACAAAGATATTCATATTTTCTTGGGGAACCTGCCCCATACTGGTGGGCTAACCTCTGAGACTTGCGTATAAGCCTAAAACATGGACCACTTGCTGTTCCTCAAGACAAGCCATAGATATTTCAGGAAGGCGCACATATGGGCGTTTTTGGGCTTGTTCCTTTTTTTTTCACTTTTGTTTTCATTTTGCCATGGAATAGCCGTTAAGATACATTACCATAACAAGATAATAATCTTTACTGTACATGTAAAGCAGAGTAATGAAAAATGCATGTTTTATTAAAAAAATTAATCAACTTAAAACAGGCTTAACAATTCATTTCCTTAGTGGACTGCGCTCTCTCGCGATGATTACATTACCTTGAAACAAGGCAGAAATTTCCAGGAAATTGCATCTAGTCAAAGATTAACTATATGCCTAAACCTTATGTTCGCGCACGTAAAATGAGACCTTCCATTAAAATGATATTTTTTATTTCTGTGAGAAAAATATTTGACCTTGACTTACTAGTTCAACATTAAAATGATAATTTTGTTTTATTTTTGTGAGAAAAATATTTGACCTTGACTTACTAGTTCAACATTAAAATTATATTTTTATTCATTTTTGTGAGAAAAATTTTTGACCTTGACTTACTAGTTCAAGGATGAATTTACTGTACAGTGATTTGATCGTTGTCTTTGAAGCCACTTCCTACCAAAGGAAAAGGCTACACCATTACCCACGATCAGCAGGTGCATTCATGCAGAGGGTTGGAAAAAAAAAAAAAAAAAAAAATATATAATATAATAAATAAAAATAAAAAAAAAAAAAATAATATATATATATATATATATATATATATATATATATATATATGATGTATATTTCCATAAATCTTTTACCTGTGTCAAATGGGATGGTGCCAAAAAGGGTAGCTTTTGGTGATAATGTTGCTAGCCCCACGTCCCTTCTATTGACCCCTACCATAAGCAAGTACCCATTTTCACCCGTGTGATCTGGTGTACAGTAAGCTGGGAGAGCTACACCCCTCACACACAGCGCCCACTTTACATATATATTCACAGGTTGTATGCCACAATTATTTTTAGTATCGAATTCCCCTGGGGATAAAGTACACCCAAAGGTAACCTTAATTGATAAGTATTGCTGGCCCCACCAGGGGTTCAGATTCGACTGTATCGTTGTTTCGCTACATCGTTTTTGTGCCAAGTTATTCCCAAAGTACAGTAAACTCGATGTTAGACAGTATTTGTGGCTTGAGATCTGTGAACATACAAAATGACAAATTTTTAATTGATTTGTATTTTTCATAGCTATCAAACCTACGGTCTTAACGTGAGGACAAAAGTTTCCAGCTGGCGCTAGAAGATTTTATCCTCACGTTAAGATCTACGTTTGCTCCGCATATGAAAAAAGGTAATTCTTGAATAAAAGCCCATCCTTCAGTAATCAGTAAATATACAGTACTTGTGAGACATGTTTGGGTCACTGCATTAAATTTCTACGAATTCTTAACTTTATAAAAATTTACTTTTTGTGTTAGCATCGCACTTCTTCCATTTCGAGGGCTGAACGTGACGAGCCACAGAATATCAGAGAGAGAGAGAGAGAGAGAGAGAGAGAGAATTTTCATCTCACATTAAATGAAGTCTTATTCCTGTATCAACAGCCTGTAATGCATTAAAAATACGACAAACAACAAATTAGTCGAAACTTTCCTCAGACGAGCCATGAAAGGCAAGTAAGATGAAATGTAGCACCTCTAAATTATCACAAAAAAAGAAGACTCGAAATATAAAAAAATATTAAATGAAAACTAAAAATAGACCCAATCTAGAGTAATTTCACCCGAAGGTGTTTCTCGGAACCCAAATGACTCGAAAATTGCGAAGTAAATACCTTCCTCGACGGCCGAACGAATTCTGTCAACTTCTCGCAGACGACGACGAGAAGGCAGGGCAGAAAATCACCAAGAGCCATAATTCCTCGTAAAAATGATGTAATTGCGACCTTATCTGTCTTCGCGGACCGTAACGGGGCAAACGAGGTCGCGCCTGACGTTGTTAGTCAGGTCAACTATGTCAGGGTTCACGTGTCTTGTCTCTCTCCACTCGAGGCTTGCTCGGGTCGATGGCGATGAAGACATGATGAGTGACTTTTATACTTTTCTATGTGGTCCTCGGGTCGCTGGGAAATTAATTTGGCATCTCTCTGGCATAAGTATTTGTTATTATATACTTACAGCTATTATGGTGCAGCAAAGATAATAGGACGAAAGCCTTTTATTTTCAGCAGTATACTTTCGGGTCTACGGACAACAAACACTGTAGTGGGTGAGAGATTACATGAAAAGCAATGTATCCAGAGAGAGAGAGAGAGAGAGAGAGAGAGAGAGAATGTGACTTGGCCTCCCAACACTAAAATCATATCAACTTCATCTTTTCAGTTAATTGTACAAAGGTAATACACATACATAGACATTGTTTTAGAGCCAAAGCTCCATATTAAATACGTAATTTAAAGAAAAAAACTCCACCAAATTTACGGTAACTTTCTAGGCTTTGCATCTTCTCAACAGATGGACACGGAGTATTTGATAAAAGAATTAAGTATCTCTCGGAGATTCTTGCCTCAATCATTCATTTTACTAAATAAGTGGGAAAATTATCCAACATACTTCATTTCACTTGAAGTGTCAACGAAACTCCTACGATTACGACAACAGAACATTTATTACTTATCTGTCCGTGAACGGATTAATTACAAGGAGAACGTGAGATTTTGCGTTCAGCCTACTTGAGTAAATGCTGGTGTCCAGACTATTGGACGTCGTGGTATCCGGGAATCTAGACAATCAGGTGCAACCAATTCCTCAACGGGCCAAATGTACTGTCAGAAAATATCAGAGTTTACTTTTCTTAACAATTCCAAAAATGTCTACCCAACACTAAACATTCTTATCTTTGTTTTTTTATTCACAATGGAAGACTCTATACGTGTAACATCAATGCACCAAAATTAAGAACGTTAAAGGAAAATTATTTTAGGATTTCGGAAAATTCACGCTTCAATTATTATAATACCTCAGCTTATAAAAGATCTACATTTTACACAAAAAGTAATACATTCTTCAGAAATGAAGTTATATGAACATTACGTTCATACACATCATATTATGTCGATTTGTGTTTAATAAATAAAATATTCGTGACTTTAAAATAGCTTTTCCGCCTGAATTTCTGACTAAAAGCTTTCCATTAAATAAAAGACAACTGGATCGTAATGTTGTGTACGTTTCCTAGAGAGAGAGAGAGAGAGAGAGAGAGAGAGAGAGAGAGAGTATTTGATATTTGATGACCAGGTGAGATCCGGATTACTTCGTGGAAACCCTCCAATGTTTTATTATGGTATGCAAATTGACAGAGAGCTGCCACGTCTGTTGTTTATGCTCTTTCCTCTCTGCAAATCTGCTTCCACCAGTACAATAGATTGATAACAGAGAGAGAGAGAGAGAGAGAGAGAGAGAGAGAAATAATGTAATTTTATACATACATATAAATAAAGTGTGTGTAGTGTGTGTGTGTGACAGTAAGAGAGAGAGAGAGAGAGTAAAATAAGAGAGAGAGAGTAAAATAAATTTTATACATACATATAATTGAAATAATTTATACATACATATAAATAAAGTGTGCGTGTGTGTGTGAGAGAGAGAGAGAGAGAGAGAGAGAGAGAGAGAGTAAAATAATGTAATTTTATACATACATATAAAGAGAGAGAGAGAGAGAGAGAGAGAGAGGAAGTGTTTATCATGCTCAAACGAGGGAGTAACAGAGAGAGAGAGAGAGAGAGAGAGAGAGACAGTATATTCCACAAACATACAGATTAGGAACCGGGGCATTGCATGACCTAACAGAAGACCCCCGATCAGGCAAAGGGACCGAAATAGAATCGCAGGGAATTGGGACGGCCAAGGTTATGGGGGATGTTGATTAAGGACCCACAAACCAGGAAATGAGGAGAGGAAGATTAAAGTATAAATATAACCAAAGGGTGGAATTGCAGGTGAAAAGAGCAGCTGAAATGGCTAACAGAAGTGAAGATTACTTTAAGATACAAACAAAAATAAAACAACAAATAAACATAATAGCAGTGGAAATAAAGACGGCAGAGATATATGGACATTTGGGAGTTCTCCGTAGCACAAATGTCATGTCGATAGACAAGATAACATCTAAACTAACATAGAAGAAAAGTAAATAATTTTAGTTAAGGGATACTGCACAAATAAATATATATATATATATATATATATATATATATATATACATTACATATGTATGTACGCATATATATATATATTTATTTGTGTGTATGTATATATACATGTATATATACATATATACACAAACCCACATACATACATACAAAAAAAACAAGCAAAATAAAAAACAGATTTCGGAATTTGAAGTAAAAGGACTCTAGAACAGTTCAACTCAGCTGTAAATAATGCAAAGGATGTTTGCCTGCGAAGGAAAGCACCCAGGTGGCGAAGGGGAGGTGGTGGGGGGGGGGACAAGAGGGAGGAGGGAGTCCTAAGGTCCGAGGGAGAGATTCCTTCGGTGTAAAAATAGTCCCATGACCTTTTCGAGCCGATGAGTGACGTCATCTTTGGCCATCGTAACCTTCACGATTCTCATATTGAATAAATCAGATTTTCTAAATTGGATGTCGGTCAAGATCTGCAATAATCCCCCAGAAACGGATTATAATATTTCTTACCTAAAATACCAATATTAATACGTTTCACATTACATTCATTATGTAAAATGCCTTAGAAGATGTTTCAAAAATAAACTTGGGAAGGTTACTAACGACCCCTGCACTTAGGATTTTATTTGAGAACAAGCATATGAGCTTCTGAAATTGAAATGTACACTAGAGAACCCCAAAAATCTTGCTACTACATGCAACGGATGATTCTGTAGGCATACCAAAATTCATGAGGGACTGCATATAATTTCCGCATTCGAATCCAGAAATTTATTAATAGAAATATAACTGAACAAAGGCACACGCACACACACACACACTTGCGCGCGCAGATAGATAGATAAATAGACACATAGATAGATAGATAGATAGATAGATAGATATAAATTTTATATATGTATAGTATATATATATATATATATATATATATATATATATATATATATATATAATGTACATTGACGAAATTCATAGAATTTGAAAGTGCTTGAACGTCGATAAACGACACAAAACAGAATAGAACATAGAATTTTGGCCAAAGGCCAAGTACTGAGGCCTGTGACGTCATTCGAGGCTGGTTATAGGCTTGCAAAGTCTATGGAAGCCAAGACTGAAATGTATGAAGGATCTGTTGCGACAACTAACTATCCCTTACTGAAATGGAATACAAAATATTGAATAAGGATAAAAAAAAAAGTAAAAAATGCGCCAAAGTTTCTTTGGTGCAATCGATTTTTCTGTACAGCGTATAATCAAGCCCACGGAAAATAGATCTGTCTTTCGGTGGTCTAGGTATAATGCTGTATGAGCCGCGGTCCATGAAACTTTAACCACGGCCCGGTGGTGGCCTCTCCTGTATCGTTGCCAGAAGCACGATTATGGCTAACTTTACCCTTAAATAAAATAAAAAACTACGGAGGCTACAGGGCTGCAATTTGGTATGTTTGACGACTGGAGGGTGGATGATCAACACACCAATTTGCAGCCCTCTAGCCTCAGTTTCTTTTAAGATCTGAGGGCGGACAGAATAGTGTGCGGACGGACAAAGCCGGCGCAATAGCTTTCTTTTACAGAAAACTAAATGTCAATTTGCAAGAGTTTTGCGTCAGAGAAACGTGCAAAAGGTAAAAACATCAAATAAAATAAAAGAGCTCCGAGGCTTTCAATTACTCTCCATTCTGTATAATCTTTCTAAGTTGCACAGTATATCAAAATCAGTCCACAGAAAAGTAGTTGTTCTAAGTAAAATACCAGCAGCAACCAACAATGTCCGACTGGAATATAATTCTTACAGAGCTGAACAGCCAAACAAAATCAGTTCAGAAATAAATAATGGATTATTTTTCATCTAAACACAATAACGGAAGGAATTAAAATCATTCCCGACTGGAATATAAATGTCATGAAAATATCAATGTGTATTAACGAGTAACCTAGAAATGTCTTTCTAACACAAACATTCATCCTAAAGGATCTCCTTACTTTCAATTTTATATCCCAACATAAAACCACTACCAAAGGTTAGTACCTTTTATACATACTACAAACATCCAACACATTTTACCCAACTCTCGTGCTCCCGTATAAATGTATAAATCTTTATACTTCCATACATTTTCCATTACTGCGTACAATACGCGTGCTAGAATTCAAAATAACAGTCCCGGTTTAAAATCATGCAACCCGAAACAAGTCATTTCGTTACTAACAGAGCCGTTACTAACAGAGCCAATAAACAGGATGGCCTTCATTCAAAAATTACATTCACTTCATATACTGCATAACTCGTCAGCGAATAACGACATTTCATATTTGCACAAGAGTACAGCCGACAGCAAGCAATATCCACCGAGCAAAACGGCAATAAAAAGTGGAGGTGACTTTAACAGTTACATACACGGCAAAACTTAACGTACAAAAAAATATACACTGACTTATAAAACGATTGCACTGCACTATGACAGCAGCTGCATAAATTGATATCTTCCAACGTAAAAAAGAATACAGAGAGAGAGAGAGAGAGAGAGAGAGAGAGAGAGAGAGAGAGAGAGATTAAGTATACCTTAGTTTAACCAGACCACTGAGCTGATTTAACAGCTCTCCTAGGGCTGGCCCGAAGGATTAGACTTATTTTACGTGGCTAAGGACCAATTGGTTACCTAGAAACGGGACCTACAGCTTACTGTGGAATCCGAACCACATTACAGCGAAAAATGAATTTCTATCACCAGAAACAAATTGCTCTTATTCTTCATTGGACGGTCGGAGATTCGAACTCGCGGCCAGCTGAGTGCTAGCTGAGAACGGAAACCACTCGCCCAACGAGGAACTAGAGAGAGAGAGAGAGAGAGAGAGAGAGAGAGAGAGAGAGAGAGAGAGACGTAACAGCAACTATTTTCTATATACACTTCACTCAGTTGTGAATGGGTACCGGCATTTATTGTAATCCAGAAAATGGAACTGAGATAGCAACATTTTGCTTGACAATTTTCCTCAGAACCAGGAGATCTATCCAACTCTAAAAAGGATAAAGAAAAGGCGACATAAAAACCTTTCTTTTGTCTTCCTATTCATGGGATGAAAAGGCCAATGATCAATATAGTTAGAACAACCTAATAATATTACAACAGATGGTTGTCATGACTTGAGTGAGCTAAGTAAAATCTATCAGATTCTTGCAGGTCGACATCAATATGTTTTTTCGCTTGCCTGTTTGTGTTATATTATGATGAATATATGTTATGATGAAGTCAATAAGCTAACATTCATATGGAAAAGTGATAAGACTCGTTAGCATGGATACAGGCTGACCAATACTTTTGAAAGTTCTATATCATTAAAGTAAAAGTACAAGCATACAAATAAAAATCTATACGCCTCACTATTATAAATGCTACGAAAAATACAACAGAAAAACTTGCTATGAATGAAAAGTGAATTATCATTTACTAAAATATCATATATTATATATATATATATATATATATATATATATATATATATATATATATATATATATATATATATATATATATTAATTCCTGAAAGGCCATGAACTTTAAAGACGCCATTCCAGGTGATAAAAAATAAATTATTAAAACTACAAAAAGAGAGGAAAATATTTAAATAAAAAACCATTACGTTACCTACCCTGAACACACTCGAGCGCACACACACTCACGCGCACACACACACACATACAACAGATGCTGCATCCAATATCAACGGAAATTAAATGATGCAGCACAACCGGGGCAATATATCACCGAATAAATGAGGCCTGAATAAAAAGAGAATTAAATTCTGAACAGCGGAAAACATCGTATGACCGAGAATTCCCTCCACATAAACAAAGTATTAGTCCGAACTACTGCCACATGGCACTCACAATGAAATTAATCACAGGGAATTACGTGATAAAGTCAAATTTACCCTCATGAAAAAAAACTATTACCTAAGATAATGTCTGACAAAGCATACGGCCACAAACGTTTATGCATTCTTGCAAAGTTTATAATCAAACTTACTTATTCTTTACAGGGACGTTCATATAAGAGGTCTATGGGACACAGCGCTCGTCTGAGCCTCATTGATGCAATGAAAAGTATATCATTCAGATTTGCCTATATACCAATACGTAATTTTTTAGACCAACATTGTGGCCCCAACCTTTCACTGGGTCCATGATTTGTAGAAATTTGAATCTACATTGCCAGCAGATTCATATCGATTAGAAAAGTTATATATAATTTTAAAAAATTGTTCGATTTTATGTATTGGTTGTTGGTTCCAATTAAGGTATAGCAAACAGTATGGTGAAGAATGAAACACATTTGTACCTGCATGCCACGGTGTATTTGGATATATACGTGAAGTAAAAATAAACATGCCCGTATTTCACTGGAAACTTGAATTTCCTGTCGGGCAAAGACGCCCATACCACAGAAAGGGAAGCTTATTTGGTAGTTGCATGCATTCCGCGTCTGGCCGATACATGAAGTGCAAGAAAATGTGGACAGGATATGCGTAAATTTTGGAACTGGAAAACAGAACTTGGACGAAGTTGGAATAACAGATTTTCGCCAATGGTACAAGGGGGGGTGTTAAAGAAATTTAAGAGCGGAATGGCCACGGTACAAACTAGACAATAATGGAAACACCAATACGGGAAAGGGAAGGTTAAAGTTGGTGGGGACTGGTAAATAAGGCTATCTAGTAAAGAAGGTGAAATAAATGATAAAATTTAAGGGATAATCTGTTGAAAAACAGTAATAGTTAAGTATGAAAAGCCTACCAATGAGAATTGATCTTCGGGTGTCAGCATCGCGTAAGAAAGGAAGCTTCAGTGATAAAAGGGTTGAAAATTAAGATCAAGAAATTGAAATAAAAGTGATAAAATGTACAAATTTCAATTTCTTCCTTCAGAAAACTTTTTGTCAGCGAAGTAGGCAACAGACACCCGTGCCCTGAGCTTGGACCTTCTTTAGGCAAAGGCTAGATCTCCATAACCGAAAACTGCTCCCTTGCCCAGAAGGGACAAAGAACTCACTAACAGCAGGATGGGGGCTACTGTTATAGGGCGTGAGTGCTGTCTCCTCGCCTTCAACACTTAGCTAGAAACTGCACACTATGAGGAACTGGCTTTCCTTCAGTGTATTCAACAAATAAATCATCTATTGATTCTGCCACGCTAATAAACAGGTGCAATTTTCAATTGCCCCCATACGGGATACTTAAATTAGAATCTCCAGCAACTAAAATTCAAGCTGTGGAGATCAGGATCCCTGACGTCCTTTACTTCTTCATGATTCTGACAATAGTCCACCTTTCAAGAGGAGATTCTACAGATTTTCTACAGCTTTGCTGCATGACTCTGACAACAGGTCACCTTTCAAAAGCAGATTCTACAGCTCTTCCGCATTATTCTCACAACAGATCATGTTTTAAGAGCAGATCCTACACCTCGTCTGCATTATTCTGACAACAGATCACCTTTCAAGAGTAGATTCTACAGTTTTTCTGCATGATTCTGTCAACAGATCACCTTTCAAGAGCAGATTCTACAGCTTTTCTGCATGATTCTGTCAACAGATCACCTTTCAAGAGCAGATTCTACAGCTTTTCTGCATGATTCTGTCAACAGATCACCTTTCAAGAGCAGATTCTACAGCTTTTCTGCATGATTCTGTCAACAGATCACCTTTCAAGAGCAGATTCTACAGCTTTTCTACAACTGTTCTGATTGATTCTGGCAACAGATCACCCTTCAACAGCAGATTCTGCAGCCTTTCTACAACTGTATTACATGATTCTGGCAACATCACTTTTCAAGTAAAGATTCTACAGCTTTTTTGCACGAGTCTGGCAACAGATCACTTTTTTGTTTTTTGTTTTTTTTTTTTTTGGTAGGGAAGCCCCATTCTTCCACATTATGATTTCTGACCCGGGCTTCCCTACTTCGAAAATTTAAATGATGAATACCAAAATAACGATATTCTTTCAATTACCCAAACCAATTACTCCGCAGCCTCATTCTCCCTAATGACGCACCAGTTCGAGTTTACGCCAATTTCATCCGTAATGAAAATAATTTTATTGGGGCTGATAGTTGTCTTTCCAAACTGGAATAAATATTTTTTTTATATTCCAGAGCTAGAACCTCCCTCGCCCCATCTGTCTTCGGATCAAACTCTCTTTTTATTTTGTAGCCACACATATATTTTTCTAAAATATGACCCAAAAGTATTTCTGAAATGATAAAACCGTAAAATGATTAGTTTTACGAAATGTCTCAATTCCGACCATAAATACGCAGCATGCAATTAATTTGCAACTTCCAGTATGAACAATATTCTTTTCTACATAATTAACTTTCTAAGAAAAAAGATACTAAAATACCTTTAACTTAATATTCCGTAATAATGTGGATAAGAGTAGCAGCTGCTCTTCAAAATGCAAATTTGTGGTAAAAGTTACATAATAGGATTTCTTTACTCACCCCCCTAAAAAGTGGTTAAAAAATTAACTATTTGGAAATTACGCTACCGATACGAGAAGTTAGGAAACTGCCCCCCAGTTTTATAACATAACTTTCGGGATGACCGTGATTACGAATTGATTTTTTTAAACGTTTTGGAACTGAAACTTCAAATAATGCAATTATTTTTTCATATCTTTTTTAAACCTATTATCGTGGAATTTTTCAGTATTTCACAATCTTAGGGCAATATGCCTACCATACAATACTCTCAGTTTTCTCTGCATTCCCTTTAAATATTTTTACACACAGACTTTTCAAGGTCACGGGTCAATTAAATTATCAAAAAATATTTTATTTTTCCCATATTTTACAATAATATTGCCTAAATTACAATAACCTTTTTATACGTAAATAATGGATTCGAGACCTCTATTACTTGGGCATGAGATACAGCTACAGTACTAGCTACAAAAAAGAGCAGGTAAATTATTTATTCTTTAAAAAAATATGATCTTGAAAAGGGGAATATAACTTTCCACCATTTCAGGTTCCCTTCTATACACAGGGCGAAATTGGGCAAGGTGGGTTGAAGCTCTATTGTAATCAGAGAGCAGTGAATAACAAAAGAAAAAAAACAAGTTTGACAGCACTTGTATATTCAAATTTTTAGTCAAAAAAACACAACTAATTGTCAATTATAAAAGGATTCATAATGCTGATAATACTGGTGACTCACTGGAGGCAACAACGTATCCCCTTTAATAAAGGCAACGGTTTTAATGTGAGAATTAGAGAGAACACAACAATAAAGGCAACGGTTTTAATGTGAGAATTCATCATCAGCCACGTACCGCCAGATACGCAAAAAGAACAATCAATATTCACAGTTAAACGTCTTTACATTAACAGCCCTGTCCCGTCACTTTGGAACAGGAACACGGTTGTTGAAAGGAGTCACGTCAATATTTTTATTAAAATATCTATCATTGGTTCCTATCCAGGTTCCATAATAGGCCGATTATTAGCAACCGATTTTTGCAACGGTCACCCATTTTTGCCCCACAGTTCCATTTCCTTGAAAGTAAGAAGAAAGATTAGGTGCCAGGATTAAATTCAATATATCGAGTCAAATCGTCTCTTGTTCATTCCTTATAGTGACAAAGTAGTCAAGATATCATACAGAAAAGGAGTATTTGCTACAAAAAAATTAATCATTATCAACCACTGATAAGGGAACAGAAAAGGAGTATTTGTTAAAAAAAAATTAATCATTATCAACCACAGATAAGAGAACAGAATCAGACGATTGACAAACAATTATAATGATTCCAAGACGACGGCAGTATCGAGTTTACTACAGTTATGATAATTTAATGACGACGTTAATGTAATATAAAATTCACTACAATTATAATGATTTAATAACGATGGCAGTATCAGGTTTACTACAATTTTTTCTCACATTCACCAATTTTGGCTGCAGGAAACCATGGCTGATCGGCAGTGAGTGGTCAACATCAAAACACAGATAAGATATAAACGTTCTTTAGCTATAGTGAGATAGAAAACAATGAGAAACAACTTCCTTATTCGTGTATAGCATTTTCGGAAGTCCTACCCTTAATGGGGAAAGAAGGCAGGTAGCTGAAAAAAAAAATTTAAACGTAATCCAAGAGAACAAAACAAGGACAGCTAGGAGAGAGCAAATGAGAAACACTATAAAAAACAAGGACAAATGTTCTCAGAAAATTCCCAGCGTTTATTAATGGAATAGAAGCCATGTAGTCCCACAAAAAAGTGCCAGTTTTCCTTGCATATACATAAGCCTTAATGAAATGCAACACTTCTCCACAGCGGAAAACTTTCCATTCTTTAGTTTCAAATTAAATAGTTTCCACTTCCGCGATAAGTTCAAAATGAAACTAACAGAAGGCGTTTGTGTAAATGCCGGGAAGATTTTCTCATTCTTTCGTTGACACTAGAATAATCTAACACAAACGGGTGTAAGAAAACGTTATGTTAGGGAAATGAAACATGCATATAATTCGACAAAGTCCTACAAAATTGCTACAAAACGACGACTCAAAAATGGTTGGAATGTGACATGGATTTCACATTATTAAACTGAACAATAATTCCATCTTCATTCTCTTCAGCACGATCATTTGCAAGTTAGTTATTTTACCATGAATAAAAACAAGTAAAAATGCGCCGAAGTTTCTTCGGCGCTATCAAGTTTTCTGTACAGCTTATAATGAAGGCCACCGAAAATAGACCTATCTTTCGGTGGTCTCGGTATAAAGCTGTATGGGCCGTGGCCCATGAAGCTTTCAGAAACGGGCCGGTAGTGGCCTGTCCTACAGCGCTGCCAAAAGCACGATTATGGCTAAATTTAAACTCAAATTAAATAAAAACTACTGAGGCTAGAGAGCTGCAATTTGGTATGTTTGATGATTGGAGAGTGGATGACCCACATACCAATTTGCAGCCCTCTAGCCTCATTAGTTTTTAAGATCTGGGGGAGGAAAAAAAGTGCGGACGGACAGACATAGCCATCTCAATAGTTTTCTTTTACAGAAAACTAAAAAAACCTCATTCACGTGCTTCTAGAGCAACTTTATAAAAACAAATTTAAAAAATCACGAAATATTCTACATTGCGGTGACTATTAGGTTTACCCAAGAGGAAGAAACGTCTCCCATAAAATGATGTCAGCGGGGAAAACTACGTGCAATAAAATGCAAAGAGATTCTAATACTTTTACGACACAAGACTTTGGGGGCAGACTCCCTCGTAGACAATTCTCATTAAATGCTGATGTACTTTGGTACTTTTTTCTTTATTTTAAGACAAAAGGTTTCCAGCTCACTAAATATTTTCTTATCCTGAAGACTTAAAGAAGACATGTCGACTGGGGACAGGGAATGTCTACAAGGGCCAGATGACATATTGTAATGGCTGAAAGAGATGTCGATAGAGGGATAAGAACATGGAGCGGCATGACAACAATTTATTATTTTCCAATATACATATTTTATCTATCTTGAGGAACAAAAGCTACGGGAAATAACAGAGTAAATACTCATATAATAATAGGTGCTACAGATGTATCAGCATTTAATAACATTACATAAGTATAAAGAGATAATCACGAAACTTATGGATATAAAAGTATCAGCATGTTTGAGCTGGGTGATTGTAGATAGATAGATAGATAGATAGATAGATAGATAGATACACAGACAGACAGACAGATAGATGGATAGATAGATATATTATTTTTAAACCAGAGAATCATGGATAAATCCTAGTCCCGTATAAACTTCACACAGCAGTTATAGCATGAACATGACAGTGACAGTTGTGTATTTTTCTTCTGAAGCCACCATCTTTTCATACAAACGTATGTATGTATGTGTGTATATATATACAAGTGTGTATGTATATATAGTGTATATTTATATAAGTATATACATACAAACACACACATACACAATATGTATATATGTATATATATATATATATATATATATATATATATATATATATATATATATATATATATATATATATATATAATATACATACACACACATAAAGTAGTAAATAGCATGAGAAATTTCTGAGGAGATATATTTCGCGAGGTAAATGGCCGTGGCAATAATGATACCCAGAGGGGAAAAATGAGGGGAGGGATTTCCCCAGCTGAGCCAGAGGCAAGATCTCTCACAACACAAATAAGATCTTAGATGAATCCCGCCACAAAGTTCTTAATATATTTTTCTTCTCCTTTAAATTAAACTCCAGTGCACATTAAGCATTGTATCTAGGCAAGTATGGGGCAAAATCAGACATTATTCGCAATTCCCAGACAAAATGGGATGATATTTTCTAAAAAATTGTCTACGTAATTGGGGAACAAAATTGGGCATTGTTTCATTATCAGCGGTAACAACATACGACGTTATTTGTTTCAAAATTGTCCACGCAGTTGTGGGACAAAATTGGGCATTGTTTTACATCAGCAGTAACAACATACGAAGTTATTTGTTTCAAAATTATCCACGCAATTGTGGGACAAAATTGGGCATTGTTACATATCAGCGGTAACAACATACGACGTTATTTGTTTCAAAATTATCCACACAATTGTGGAACACATTTACACATCATTTCAGAACTGTAGTGCCTAAAACGTAGCGACTTTTCTTGTAAAATAATTCTTTCAAGATAACGAACTATTGAACTGAAAATTTCATAAATATGGGATGAAACGAATTCCAGTCAGACCTATAAAAGGCATCGGAAACCATTAACAAGGGTACGACTTTAGATGATGATAATGCCTACGCAAAGCAATTTTTAGAACGACTGATTGTTTTCTATATGCCCGAATTGCATGTCAAAAATGGTACATATATATATATATATATATATATATATATATATATATATATATATATATATATATATATATATATATATAATTGTTGTCCAGAAGTAATTGCAAAGAAAAAGAGGATGAGTAAAGGGATTTTTAGAGTAAAAGGTAAGTAAGTATACCTTAGTTTAACCAGACCACTGAGCTGATTAACAGCTCTCCTAGGGCGGAGCCCGAAGGATCAGATATATTTTAAGTGGCTAAGAACCAATTGGGTTACCTAGCAACGGGACCTACAGATCACTGTGGAATCCGAACCACATTATAACGAGAAATGAATTTCTGTCACCAGAAATAAATTTCTCTAATTCTTCACTGGCCGGTCGGAGAATCGAACGCGGGCCCAGCAGAGTGCTTGCACTTACCTATGCTGTCCGGGGAGAAGGCAGCTCAATGTAAATGGAGTAAGAATTTTGAAGACCTATTAAATGTACACGATAAAAGAGAGCCAGATTTGAACACTGCAAGAATGGAAGGAGTTGATGTAAATGTAAAAATGACAGTGGAGGTGACGGTTAACGATGTAATAACGATAATCAAAACATCGAACAATTGGCAGATACCTGAAATTCATAAGAAACAAAGATGCCAGGTTATGGTGGTGAATGGGTTAACTGACCCAGGCGTGTAAGGTATGTCTGAGCGCGGGATAGATGCCAAAAGATAATAATATGGATTATCGTTCTTTCGTTATAAACGTCAAGTGTAGGTAACTGTAAGAAATATAAGGGCATACAATTATTTACTGTATGCAGGACTAACGAAGAAAAATTTTTAACAGAGGTAGTAGTTGTACCAGTACTGACTGTTTCACACTGTATATTAGTCATTTATCCATAATGTACAGAAAATTCAGGAAGTTAAAAAGGTTATTAACTAGATAAACATTATTCTACATACCATTTATCTTCATTCAGAAAAAAAAGGGCCAAGTATATGTTTAAAATGAAGATAACAAACTGAATGTACTCAAAATATGAAATTATATAGAGGTATTTCCACAAGAAAGTGATTTTGTATAGAAGTATTTCTAAGAGAAGGGGGAAACTACATAGCAGTCTTTCTAATAGAAGAAAATCATATACACATATTTCTAAAAGAAGAAAATTATACAGAAGTATTCCCAAAAGAAACCTTCAACAATGAAAAGAACGACAATCAGCACTAATACCACTGTAATAATTACAATACATTTGTAATACAGCTGTTTCATCTGTTTTCGATTCAAGCTATTTTTCTCTTTTCACGGTGGAAGAAAGAAATTAATGTTTTTTCCCCTTCCTTGGGGATACTATGAAAAGAACCTTTTGTGTTCGACCTGGGTACATATTGGACGACTTCTGAATTATTCGCTGTAGGCAAAACAGGATTTCATTCACCTGGTCACGATGAAAAGATATTCAGAAATAAAAAAAAAAAAAAAAGTTGGTCCAATCGCCAGACTGCAATCAAAAAATGATATCGAGCGAAAAGAAAAGAAAAAAAGAAAACTGATTGAAAATATTTCGTTTTCAATCAAAGACATCGCGGAAATTTTTCATGTGGAAGTGAAATGAGCCTGGCGGGACACAATGTGAAAATACTTGAAGTCGTTTTCACTTCTTTGCGTGATATGCTACAACAGTGTGGTTGATATATAAATATATAAATCGAATAAATTTCACAAAATGGAAAATTAATATTTTATCAAACGGCTCGCTATACTTTGAAAGAGCGTTCATAACTTATATGTCTTTATGAATGTGGTTCTTTACTTGTTTGTCTGTCATAAACTTGGTTTTTTTTTTAACCCTTAACTTTTCCTCCTATGTTCATTGTAATTGGTAGAAAAATGTTCTGACATAATTGTTCCATATTTTGAATGTGGTTCTTTACTTGTTTGCCTTTCATTAACTTGGTTTTTTTTTTTAACTCTTAACTTTTCCACCTATTATTGTAATTTGTAGAAACATGCTTTCACGATAAACGTTTTGACATAATTGTTCCATACGCATGATAACTCAGCTTGAATAATAATAAAAATACAAACAGCAGCAACAATAGCATTCGAAAACGGCAGCTGAATAATAATAATAATAATAATAATAATAATAATAATAATAATAATAATAATAATAATAATAATAATAATAATAATAGCGTTCGGAGACCACAAACCTCTGCCAAGGCAGACCAGGCCACCCACTAAAAGGTCCTTCTCCCAAAAGTCATTCACACCTCTCGCGAAATCTAATCACATTTTGCTAGTAACTAGGCCAGCTTTTGGTTAAAATTTCCTTCAAATCCTCAGGTAACTTTTAGCACAATTAGACAAATCAAAATGTTAGATAATTGTGCGTAGGGGTTTTAACTACCAGACTGGGAAATCTAATACCCCAAAATGTCTCTTCTCCCCAAAAGTTAGAATCTAATCTCTCACTACAAAAGAAACAACCAACCCTAAACCCAAACACACCTTCTTGGTACTGGTTATAATAATAATAATAATAATAATAATAATAATAATAATAATAATAATAATAATAATAATAATAATAATAATAATAATAAAGGACTCCTTATTAGTCCATTAATTAAAGCACGGAATGCAGAGGGTCTGTTGTTGGTAAACGCGAAATTAACAGCATTAAAACAACAGATGGAAGCAACCAGTCACCTAGGTGACATCAGTGCTGCAGTTGGCATGTTTTCATGCTAAAACCGTTATTCAAGAGAAACTGGTTGAAGGCCTCGCGGATATCTATGGATTCATGAAAGAATAAAACGAAATTTCATATATACATATATATATATAAATATATTTATAAATATATATATAAATGTATATAATATACATATATATAATATATATATATATATATATATATATATATATATATATATATATATATATATGTATTGAACCCTGTTAAAGCAAGAAATACCTCAGTCTTTTGGCAGCATTTATCGTTACAATTATATCTGTACAGATACGTCTGTAAATCCGTTTCCTGACCATGCACTTAATCAAAATGTGACTGAATGGCATAGCATTGGAATACGATTCTCGCGGTTGCGGGATCGAGATTAATCATTTCTAAAACATATTTCCTTCACATATTTCCTTTGAGGATACTAGTTCTTCGATACAGAGCGCATCAAAAAGGTTTAGGAAAGCAGGATGCTGAGAATTGAATGGGACATATGGTTATCATGGCCTATAGTATTCTCTCTCTCTCTCTCTCTCTCTCACACACACACACACACACACACACACACACACACACACACACACGGATTCGGAGAGTTCATTCCCCTCTTTCAGGTATAAAAATAAAAGTTAGAAATATCTGAAATGAAAACATGTGAATGTGGCAGGTTCTTAAAAGCGCTTATTACAGGAGGATAATCATCGTGCCAATGACACGTCTTAAACTCAAGAAGACGGCTGAACTGACAACCTGAGACAGGGAACATACATCTTCGTCAGGTTATCATATCTTACATGACTTCAAGATTAATTAAGAGCGTCACCTCTTCCTCGCGCAATTACGAAACCTTTATGCATTTTCCTTTAATAAAAAGACAAAAGACAAATATATTGTCGACATAAACCCGGCCTGGTTCATTTCCTATCTCCTTCATTTAGGTGAGATACGGGGCAGACAAGAAAAAGAATACATAAAGTTTATTCCTGATATTCTCTTTTTTTTTCCTCGTTTTAACGTGCTTTTTTCCCATTTTTATATGGGGTAAGCACGATGCCTTCTTTTGAAGGACTTTGATATTCTCTACCTGTGGCATTTCGTGAAACAATTTTATGTCACGTAAACATTTGTCAAAAACAATTACAAGTGAAAAATGGCAAGAAGAAAAAGTAAATCCCAGCACAAAATAGAAGCTCATTCCATCCAAAACATAACAATGCATAAAACCTCCATATTTCGTTTACACAATATTAAAAATATCAATGAGAATAACTGCTTATCTCAGAACAAACGTTTAACCAAAGGCCACACATAATTCTGATGCAACATCATCTCAGAAATTATCTTGAACTATCTTATGATTTGCCTCGATTAGACAGTAAATCGAGTTTGCGAGGTGATTAAGTCAGGCAATCACTAAGTAGCTTTATGGTGATTGAATTGCAAATTGCTATTCCCGGCACTTAATGTTCTCCCAAGACGGATTCAGCTCGAGTAATGTATTGCATTTCCGTCTAGAACTTGACTTTGTTTATTAATTAGATTTATTTCTGTTAAGATAATGAGCTGAATAATGCGCAGTTTGACACCGTCACCTCAGATAAACTTTACACGTATATTAATTAGATTTATTTCTGGTAAGATAATGAGTTGAATCATGCACAGTTTGACACTGTCACCTTACATTAACTTTACACGTATAATAATCAGATTTATTTCTGCTTAGATAATAAGTTGGATAATACACGGTGTGACACCGTCACCTTAGATAAACATGAGTTATATTTTACCGATATAACACTGATATCAAAATCAGTCATTTGAAAAACGTAAATCATTAAGTTCTCAAAAGGGGCACCAAATCCTTCATGAAAAATGTAAAGAAAATTAACAGAAACACAGAATGTAAACTAAGACTTACATGATATGAAATCACCCAAGTTCATCAAACGAGTGGAGAACTAAAGTTTTAGTTTATCTATCACTGATAAAATATTGTATGAGCAACGCCCCTAAAATTTCTGAAAATTCAACACGCAACAGCAGTTGAACCATATTACCATTAACATCTGTTTATAATTATCGACTTCTACAATTATACAGAAAGCAAATAGTTTTGCTGTTATTTATCAGCGATGGTTAGTGTGCTGTGTATAATATTAACCATTCTTTCGTACACTTCACAAAAAAGGAAGCTGAGGTGATGCTCACCCGATGCAAAAATCGATTTTTGCTTCAAACTCGATATATATATATATATATATATATATATATATATATATATATATATATATATATATATATATATGTATATGTGTGTGTGTGTGTGTGTGTGTGTGTGTACACACATCACCACCGGTGGAAAAACAAGACTGGGTTTGGGTCCTGACCGGTTTCCACTTTATTTCTATGTCAATGACTAAGAAATGAAGTTGAAACCAGTCAAGACCTATACTCAGCCTAGTATTTTGATCACCTGTGACGATGTGTGATAAATAAAATCATGTGTTAATGTTATAATAACACAAATAAACACACACACACATATACACACACTCACATTTGAAAATTTCTTAACATGGGGTGGCTCCAGGGAAAAATGAATGAAATAAATAGAAAAACAAATTTAACAATAACAATTGAAGTAACACTGAGGTAAACACTAAAAGCACACGGCATAAGAAGCTCACAAACAATTTTAAGATCGTTCGGATAACAAAACCCGACATAATTCTCCTCGCGCCACTGACCACTTATCCGATTTCTCGTCTCCTCCACCGAATGTGAAATATGACGGAAGACCAAAGGAAAGGACGGGTGGGGAAGACAAAAAGATAAAAAGAAAAAAAAAAAGGCGTGCATTAGCATTCTTTGCGAGTGAATGCGAGATCTGCATTCGTCTGCATATCTATGCGGGGAGAGGAATCACACCGGACCCGAATTTCATCTCTCCCCCATGATTCGACACGGTTAGTTTAAGCCCCGATGTTCTCGGAATGGAAATGCATCTGCGTTTGGTCGGCCGGCGCTCTCTCTCTCTCTCTCTCTCTCTCTCTCTCTCTCTCTCTCTCATATTTCGCGTTCGGTCTCTGGGATTTTGCAGGTGTTTACCCGATAGTTAGCAGGGTTCTCTGTCTGTTCTCTGTTTGGCGTCGAACATCATCGGGATTCATATTCCTTTGGCTTTTGACAGATCAGTGCAAAATTAGTTTTCAATTCCAATTCAGATTTCTTTGGTTGATCTGTGTAAAATTAACTTCCAAGTCTGGGGTTTTCGTAATATTTTAAAATTAAAAGGGTTTAGGGAGGCAGTGGGTTATGCTACAAAATTATTTGTTTTCCAGAAGAATTTTTTTTTTTTTTTTGGGGTTTGCTGGGGTGTGGTTTGTTTGTCCTTACAGTCTGAACCGCACCAGTGCAACAGTTTCTTCGTCCCTTTGAAGCTGATGGTTAACCAGTTGTGCAAACCGGATACATCAGATGATGTAATCACTGTCTCTACAGGATGTATTAAATGGATTCAAATCCAGTAATGTTATTGAGGGGTCATGTAAGAAAACAAAAGAAAAAAAATAAAGTAAAGCAGTGAAAAAAATCGAATTAAAGAGTCACAGGGCAGAGCAGAAAACCTAAGCCATCCTCAGTACCATACAACTCGAAGTTACAGAATCATACTGTGCTGAGATTATTTATTTATTTTTCACTATTTACTCTTTGTGTTTTTATAGCGATGATTATTTCTATCCAGATTTTCTCCTCCTTGTTCGTCTCATTCTCAGATATTTATATCTAACTGCGTCGAAGCTTCATAACTTTTCGAAAGGCCTGTTGACTAGTTTCATACGAATGCTTCCATTTTAGTACTACTACTACTACTACTACTACTACTACTACTACTACTAATAATAATAATAATAATAATAATAATAATAATAATAATAATAATAATAATAATAATAATAACCTAAAGAGGATAAAATTCAACAACAGCATAAGGGGAAAATAATGGACAATCACCTTAAATTCCTTGAAAAGTAGTCTTAAATATACTCCACGACCAGCACAAACCTTCTATTGTAATGCTGACAACAAATATATCAAACCAATTAATGTCTTTACTGAAAGAAGGCACACACACACACCAATTACGAACCCCCAAAAATACACAGGGTCCTAAAAGCGGAATTTCGTCAAGGAGAGAGAAAAAAAAAACATCCGTTTGCTAAAGGCTTGTAATTACTTCATTCGCAAAAGCTTATTACTGAGCCAGGCCTTTTGTCCACCTTGGCAAAATACTGATAGCTCCTGCGTGTGTGTCTGCCTGTATGTCTGTCTGTCAGTCCCTCCTGCCTCCCCTGCTCTCCTCAAATCCTCTCATATCCCCGCGTGGTCTATTGTCATCCTCTTTCATCCCCAGCATCAAATTTAGCTTTCCCCTTCCGCCCCTTTATCGGTCCGTTGTCTCTTAACCGCTTCCGTTGCCAGAGAGTGGAATTGAGTCAACAGATGTTTTCAATATGCCAGGAGTATAGAGCAAAATTGGCCTGCCCTCTGTGATTACAAGCAACCGCTGCTCTGATGATGATTATGATGGTGGGATAACCAATCGGCTGTCATTTTCCACAAGTAAAACTTCACCCTTTTTGGGGTGGGTACAGTACCACTTCAACAAAAGGTACAGTTTTACCGGTGGAAAATGACAGCCGATTGGTTATCCAGGGGAAGCCACGACATGATAAAGACCGCAGAGAGAGAGAGAGAGAGAGAGAGAGAGAGAGAGAGAGAGAGAGAGAGAGAGAGAGAGAGAGATTTGTTGGCAAATGTGAAAATTGTATTCCCATCCAAGAGACACGGTCAGTTTACTTTACTTCAAGTTTATATGAACACCACATGCTTAAGAAAACCAGTAACAAACAATTATAATTAATATAATTATTCGTACATATAAAAAGTTATTTTACATAAAAGCACATAAAAATTTAATGAAATAAAAGCGTTTCCCAAATGGCACCGACCTGAACACTTTTAATTGTAATCCTACATATAATTATGGAACATGTTTTAACAGTCTGGCGTCAAGAGCCAATTCCGCTACATTTACACTTCCAAGAAATTAAAAAAAAATCTTCCAAGGTTCTCGATAAACAAAAGAAGATAAAAACTCCAAGCAACAAAAAATACAAACAAAAAATTCAATTGCACAAGACAATTTGGCCTTGTGGCCAATAGTACATCACATTAAGTAAGATGGAGTAATATCACGAGGAAGAAAATTGGTCTCTTGAGCACAGCTGTGGAAATTTTATTGTGAGCATCTCAAACAAAAGGTCACATTAAGGCTAAACATTACAAAATTATCCATTAATACATTATATATATATATATATATATATATATATATATATATATATATATATATATATATATATATAGAGAGTATATATATATATATATATTTTATAATTCAATGTTATTCTCTCTAGTTGGAATATGTAATCAGGGATTACGTGTAATGTCTCACTAGGGAATATTTTTGTTGTAATCCAACCCCTCGCGTTTAAACACCTTTGATTCCAGTCTTCTTTATTAAGAACTATCTTTTAAAACAGTGATTTATTCACCCAGTTTTGCCGTGAAAATCAAAATTATAACAACCCACTGAATAGTAGCCTTTTCAAATGTGTTTTGCCTTGTGTTATTTATAAGTTTACTTAGCCCTGGGTGATCAAATGTCCTGTCAGCTATAGAACTGGATTTGATTCCCAGGGCAAACTTTTAGTAATTATGTTTATTTACAAAACACCTTGACCTTCCCAGGGGCGTTTTTGCCAACACGGCAAAACTGGGCAGATATTCACTGTATTTTGCCGAAACGTTGTTTAGTACTAGCTTTGTGACCTGTTGGTGGGATCAAATGTTCCCAAAGGAATTGGTCATTCACATATTCCCTAGTGATTACAGTACTAGCCCTGGGTGATCAAATGTCCTAAGTGATATCTTGCAACAAGCTGTGACCATGTAATCCCTGATTACATGTAATTCCTGTAACATATATATACAGATGGATAGATAGATGGATAATTTATTAGTTATTTTATGTAGTTTCTTCTTTAACTCGCTGTTATTTCTTCAGGCTTGGGTGCTTTTCCAACTTGCGTCCTTGGGCTTGTAGTACTCAGCATTTCAAAGCAGGGTAGAAGCTTGGATAATAATAATAATAATAATAATAATAATAATAATAATAATAAGAAGAAGAAGAAGAAGAAGAAGAAGAAGAAGAAGAAGAAGAAGAAGAAGAAGAAGAAGAAGAAGAAGAAGAAGAAGGCCAGTATAACTTTAATCATTGTTTCTTTGTGAGAAGATTAATTACGCTGGGTTTTTCTACATATTTAAAAATGTACACAATGCCTAAGAAAACACGATGACAACGATACAAGGAAATTTATGAATTACTGGAATTTCTCTGGCGTCACTAATGATGCAATTGTGTGTGTGTGAGAGAGAGAGAGAGAGAGAACTTGGACTCGCCAGAGTGACAGCGATCCCTTATCCATCAATCATAGTCAGACGACAGACATGTTCAGCACACACTTTCTGATTTGCTCTCCAGAGCTCTCGGCTGGAGGTCCTGGCACGAACAGGGGTCACGTACGCTTGACACTTCCATAGATCTGGAGGACTCCCCGACAAGATAAATATTATAGTCTTGTCATCAACAGGGCAAAGGGAATCGATCGCCACAGGTAGAACGTATTCGGATCCAAACGTTTAAATCGTAATATTCATCTATCTAATAATAATAATAATAATAATAATAATAATAATAATAATAATAATAATAATAATCAGTACAGTAAAGCCATACGGTCAAAATTAACTTTTAAAATAATAAGTTTTCTAGACGGCAAGTTCCAACTCCAGGGACATTATTTATCGCCCAGAAACTCAGACCAGTGCACCTTCATATTATAATTATACAAACGGGACGGCCGAAGAGAAGTCTAATCGAAAAGCTCATTTCCCGTGGACTGTCGATTAGGAAGAAAAATAGGCAATAAATAAAATATATATACATATATATAAGAATAAATAAATATAAGGAAACACTACACCTTATTATCAACAAAGATATCATTGTTAAAGATTACCAAACACTACCAATTTTTTCCAGCCAGTAAATAACTGGTGACCTTTACTCGCCTCTAACATTTATGTATAAGAAGATACTATTAATGCAATTAATAAAAATAGAAATGTGTGGCAATAAAATATTGGGTGACATGACGATGACATGAGTTAATGACAGACAATAACCAAAAGATACATGAGTTAAGGTCAAAAATTATTTGGGAGGGAAGAAGGGTGAGGCTTGACCACATCGAAAGCAATAAACTTGTCCCTGGAAGAATTAATCACAGAATCTGGAAACAGAGATGCAGGAAGAGAATGCCAAATCTCGGTAGAAGCGATAATGATACATGTCACCATTTACGAACAGGACTCATCCGTGTAGTGAGTGAGAACTATTACAAAATATTTTTATGTAGTCCACGAATAAAATAATCAGCATGTGACAGAACAATTATATGTCAGTGACTGACCTAAATTGATTTGCAACAATAACAATTAGAATAATAACAATTAGAACATTTGATAATGAGGATTAAACTACTTCTAATATTATTAATAACACTGCTCCTTCTCATACAAATTAAATTTCTACTAAAGGATTATAAAAATCACGTAGATTCCATGGATCTTGTGAAGTTAAAATGAAAATCTCTTTACCTCTATTTAGTAGAATATGTGGCTTTAATTTCTTTAGCAATAATCAGAATTTAATAGATTATTTAGTAGATTCCAGTGGCTTCAACTTCTTCAACAATGACAACTAAAGTAAAACTAACAATAATAAAACTACTTGAAAAAAACAAATATTGGAAAAAACATTACGAAAGGGTGAAAATAACAAATTGAATCTCTGAGCTCCAAGTCATGTTTTAGACGAAGGCAAAGTAGATTACTATCCACACAATGTTTGTTCAGGAAACCGGCTGTCTGAGGACTTGGGGATTTTTGGGGAAAATCTCTCTCTCTCTCTCTCTCTCTCTCTCTCTCTCTCTCTCTCTCTCTCTCTCTCTCTCTCTCTCTCTCTCTCTCTGTTTGCAGTCATCAACCTTAATGAAGACGAGCGGAAAAATGTGGAATTTTTCCAAGCTGGAAATATAAAATGTCACCAAACATACTTCACTGTCTAGTCATTATACCTGTTTCCAGTGACGTTCCATTGACATGCTCTAATAGCAGATAGGGAGAAATGTGTTCATATTCTCCCTGGTAGCGAGAGGTCATCCCAAGTTCGACACACTGGACGACTGCACTATTTGAAACTAGAAGAGGTCAAGAATACGGATGTAAATATAAGTTTTCAACACAGGAGTGTATGTATGTGTGTGTGTATATATATATATATATATATATATATATATATATATATATATATATATATATATATATATAATATACAATTATTACTACATATTTATATATACATAAATATTTATAATATATATTATATATAATATATATTTATATTATTATTATATATATATATATATATATATATATATATATATATATATATATATATATATATATATATATATATATAATATATTTAATACATGCCTTCATATTCACACTGCCCTTAGAAAGAAACAAAAATCAAAATGAGTAAAAAGAAAGGGGTAAAAATAAGAAAGTGGAATGGATGACATGTAATAAGTGTGATGCTTATCAGATCCTTGCTCAGCATGAGAGTGCAAGACAGCTGGCAACTGCCTTGCAATACAAACACTTACGAACACTTTAAGAGGACTTCAAGCTTGGAGTTCAATGGCAATATATTTCGATCAACTTGAATCTGCTCGTTCTAGTTCGACACATTCCAGATTTGGCTAAGAGGCCCTTGGGATGCCTGGAACGCAGAGACTTTGCAAATAAGCAGAGCTCGATTGACACCGTTTAACAGGTAAAAGATTTGGGGTTGCAAGTCTCGAGCATGACCCGACCATTTTAAAATTATCAAGAAAGGACCGAAAATACTCCAATATTGATTTGCGCCGCCCTAAAGATTTATGAAGTGATTGTCGTGGACTTCATATGAAGAGATGGAACGGAATAGAATGGAATAGAAAATTTAGGTCAAAGACCAAGCGCTGGGACCTATGACGTCATTCAGTGCTGAAATGGAAATCAAGAGTAAAAAGGTTTTAAAGATATAACAGTTGCATTATGAAACAATCGCTAGGAAAGGGTGGAAAGTAAGACGGGGTAAACAGAATATGAAAGGAAGTACAGTAACAGAATGGAAGGGGTTGCAGCCAGGGGCCGAAGGCACGCTGATAAGAACCTTAAGTCATGTCTACAGTGCACTGCGTAAGGTGCACTGGCGGCACTAACCCCCTACAGGGCATATGAAGGGATTCTTCGACTGTGTAAACCGCATTTCCTCCCGCGAATGAGTCCAAAAGTTTGGCAAATTATTCTCCTACCCCTCTGCTTAATTAGCAACGCTAACAAGATGGTTGTTTGTAGCCCAATGCTGATCTGCATTCCGCTAAAATGGCGTTTTTCTCCGTAACATTACTACCTTGCATCTTCCGATCAACATTTCTCTTGGAGAAAAAGGATATTTGATGGACTCATCCCCGTATAAAAATTACATACATACAATTATATTTGTCTATTATAAACTGGCTCTCTTCATCCTCTCCCCGTAGCGTTAATCGCATTTCAAAAAATTAAATAAATAAAATGTGTTAAAGTTTTAAAAACTGTCAGCATCAACTAATCTGGCCTTTGACGGTCAAAGCTTTGATATCTGTATCGATATTGATAAAAAAATTCGCGGTAAATGCTACTTTTTTTTCTTTCTTTGCTACTCTTGCTACGATAACAATAAATATCACTATTTTCACTGTAATTATTACGAAGGGAAATGTGCTTTCCCTGTTGTGGAGAGAGAGAGAGAGAGAGAGAGAGAGAGAGAGAGAGAGAGAGAGATTATTGATGCACAGAACAATCCTTCGCAAAAAAAAATTATCCTTGACCTTTCAAAAGTGACGCAATGTTTTAAGCCCCCCACCGTGTAAATACGTCTGAATTGTCCACGTGCAGCCATGAGCTTTTGGCACTGCCTGTTCTCATAACACGACCCAAGTGCTTAATATTCTCTTAATGCTCTTACCAAAACATTGCATCCATTTCCTCCTTTCACTTGATGGACGAGTAATGATCTCACCTAATGGACAAGCATCACGATCTATGTGCAAAGGGCTAGTTTTTATAAAAGATACCACCATTTTCGAAACACTTCAGTACGAGTTGGCTGTAGTCCATAACAATCTCATCCATACCGGTGGAGGGTAAACACAGTAAATGGAGAAATGATGTTATTTCATTATTCCAATATATGGGTACAGGTTATCCAATGTGAAATATGAACTACACAGTAAAAAAAAACCTCCCGAATGCACTATTTAGTTTTACATGTCTTCTCGCAACAGGCATGCTCGCTATCACAAGTCCAAATATACATACATACTATACACTCTCTCCAGCTCGCAAGCGTGCACACATACACATACATACATACATACATACATACATGCATGCATACATGCATACATACATATATATATTATATATATATATTATATATATATATATGTATATATATATACAGTATATATATTCACAATTCAGTGGCGACGGTATCAAGTAACTTAACATGCTAAAGGGCCAAGGCATAACCAGTGTTATATCACTGATAGAAAACAATACTACAGGGATGCTAAACTACTACCCTTGAACTAAGATGGATAGAAAAAAAATTTTTTTTTATCAAATTTGGTGCCTGCTACTCGCTAAATTAAAAAGGAGGTCAGGTATAAACACTTATTCTTCAGCACGGAGTTTAAAAATGGCTGCCTTAGGTTGAGGAAGTTAAAGACAGAGCTTGAATTAATTTGAATAACTCAGGGCTCACCCTTTACCAAGGTTCTTTCGACACTGATTACTGAATTCTGATGTCCGCTACCTTTTTGTACATGAACATCTTCCAGAATTCTAAATGGTCATGTTCCAGAATTCGGGAAGATGTTCATGTTGCAGCCTATCTGGGAACATCTAAACGTATTAGTGAAAGACCAAAACACACTTCAGGGAATCACCTAAAATATACATCTAAAGACAAAGATAGTCCCACCCTTTACACAAGGCTCTTTGCTTTAACGTGGGCCATTTAAAATATAGCAGAAATGGAAAAACCACACTTTACCAAACTGTTTTTCTTTTCAACTTCTGATGTTTTGTAAATCTTGAGAATTTAGCCTCTATTCACTGTGTTCACATTTGCCTGATGGTCTGGTTTCATAGAAAACGACACTCTTCACCTTTTATACGTGCATGATCTTTGCGTTCATCACCGGAAAATAAATGTTTCAAGCAATTAGGATATTTTAAACAATCCTGTACCTAAATGCTTATTTTAAAAAAACCTTTGAAGTTAAATTAGACAGCCAGAGAGGACAAAATATTGAAGTTATCATTCAAAATTATCCTGCCATCAAAAAACGTCAAAAACGATCACCAGATAGTATATATACGGGTATATATGAAGTACTGACAATGCAATACAAGAGGAAATCAATAAAAATGTTCCAGTTCACTATAAAAAACATTGTAACAAATATTTCAAATAATTATTAACTTTAGAAAATCAGAAAGAAATCCATAGAAAGGCAACCGCATACAATTTTTTCCTGTTTTCCCCTCTTCGTTTATTAAACAGCCTCTCGTTCAAGCAACATGAAAGCTATGCGAAACACACAAATAAACACACACAGACACAAATATTTATATATATTTATATATAAAATAATATATATATTTATACATATACATACATATATATATATATATATATATATATATATATATATATATATATATATATATATATATATATAATAGGATGAGGATCCTGTCCTTATGCCCTGCCTCGTGGATGTTCAAGGACTCAAGTAGTCACCCATCCAGGAACTGAGCAGACCCCACGCTGCTTAATGTCGCAGGTAGAACCAACATTATAACTGCTATTTAACTTTCCAAAATGACGATTCAAAAAGTGACGAATTTCAGAAATCAAACGCAACGTTAAAGAGTTTATTCTCCTGGAATAAGATCAAACGAGAAACGAAGAAAAAACTGCACTTAATCGAAAGAATATAAAAGTATTTAAGGTAAACCAAAACAGCCGTGACAACTGTCAAATCGTTTTCAATTACGGATGAATCGCGCGGAATAGTGAATTCAGATCGAATGTATCGCCAAAACGCTGCTGCGATTGGATTAAGCATTAAATCACCAGTAATGGATGGGCAATCGCAGTGGTGATGAAACAAATAAAAGGAAACTGACCGAGCGAGCGCAGACGCATAAGAGGTGATGAATGACGATGGTTTTCCGGGTATTAATGGGGCTTCTTTTTAGGCTTTAGATTTGATGGGGCCTCTTTTTAGGCTTTATATTTGATGGGACCTCTTTTCAGGCATCATATTTAATGGGACCTCTCTTTAGGCTCCATATCTAATGGTGCCTCTTTTTAGGCTTTTTATTGAATGGGACTATTTTTACGCTTTACATTAAATAGTACCTCTCTTTGGGCTTTATATTCAATTGGATGTCTTTTTAGGCTTTATATGGGACCTCTTTACAGGCTTCATATTTAATGGTACCTCTTTTTAGGCTCTGGCCTATTTTTACGCTTTATATTGAATGGGACTACTTTTACGGCTTTACATTTAATAGGAACTCTTTTTAGATTTTATATTCAAGGAGACCTCTTTTTAATGTGGATTCTTTTTATGCTTTATATTTACTGGGACCTCTTTTTAGGCTTTATATTTAATGGGACCACATTTTAGGCTTTGTATCTAATAAACAACCAGCCTTGATAATATGGAATAATTACTGACATTGGTGTCATTACTTTATTCTTACGTGATACTTTGAAATTGAAAATGATAATTGGAATTTACCCAGTTGCTCAAATATGAAGGACTGTGGTGGCAATTATTCAAAACTGCTCCAAGTATCATTTTGGCGCTCCACACTAACTTTTTATACACATGAAAAATGTAAGATACAGTAGTTTATTATTTATATGTTGAACGTGACCCAGAAGCTTTAATATTTACCTATTTAATGCTAGAAATCCAGAAGGTTTAATATCTACCTATACAGTAAAGGGTTAGGTTCCTGTCATTTACACTGTGACAGAAGATACGACAGATTCCCAGAAAAAAGGAAGATAAACAAATTCAAATTCTACAGGATTTGTTCCGTTTGGGTTCGACAAAGTAGCTTATAAAAAACCAATAAGGTTTAATGTTTCCCAAAAGGAAAGGTGGTTTGAATTGTCATCGAAAATTTTAAAAAAGGGGAAAAAATCGTCGAAGGTCTACGGTACACCTGCTTAGTTCTGCCTTACAGTGTTCACCTTGTGTCCTCACCTGCACTGCTCATGTATTTTACTATTCATATTTTACCAAATGATTTTCTCCCACGTAGCTGTTCAACTTCATCTTTGCCTCATTCCTATTTTCATTTTCAATCCAAAACAAATTCTTCACTCTAGCTCTATTGAAAGTCATAATGTGTTCTTCAAAGGTCTCTCAAAACACCAAATAATACTCTACGGCAAATCTTATTCATATTTCACTTACGTTGTTTTGGCTACTTTCAACCTCTCCCCGGCTTTTTAAGCCAGCCCTGGCCCTTACCTTAGGGCAACCCATAAATGTTGCAGTGTCACGGGTTATATGAGGCCTGGTATAGGCCTCTGGACTCATCTAATCATGACATCGGCAAAAGCTTTAAAAGACCTTGCAAACTTATACTCTGAACTTGCATTAAAAACAGGAGCGTAATAAATCTATCCAAAATTTCTCCATTTAGCCGTGATCTTTCATTTTTCGAAGCTAGGCCAAACATAATATTATGTTGCACCATAATAATTATATCCTACAAGAAATAGTGTTCGAACACGACCTTCTTTATTGCTGACTTGCAAATCACACATGGCTGAACCCTAGTTGTGACTGGTTTCCACTAACTCACATCACAAATTAAAAGTGCTAGAAAAAACACACACAGGATTAGAAAAGAATAAGTTAATATCATTACCTTGCGTAATTTTCCGTCCTAATTTCTCAGCTGTGTTTACTACCATCCAAGTCTTACGAAAACTTCTCAGTGTAATTAAGAGGAAAGTTTACTCAAGTGGATGCAATAAAATTGAGAAGGTCACTGGACTGTAATTCATAGCCTGTGAACCAAGACTGATACCAATAGTTTACAGTAGCTTTTTAGTAACTATAGCATGACAAAATACCAGCATTGCAACATACTGAGGTCAAATGTCCAGCAAAAAATGAAGTGTTCAAGCACGAATTCTTGCCTGGCGCCTTGCAAATTACTCTTGAATCAACCTTGATAATGTCTGATTTCCACCTGTATTGCAAATTAAATTTGCCAGAATGCGAAACACAGGATTAGAACAGAATAATGCAACAACATTACTTGGATGACTTTCCATCCTAAATTCTCAATTGCGTCTACTACCTTCTTAATTTCTACGAAAACTTCTCCGTTTAATTAAGATGAAAGTTGACCTCGACTGGATAAAAATAAAACTTAGAAGATCGCCAGACTGTAATGCGTGTCATGTGAACCGAGACTAGATGTAGACAATTTTTATAGGTAACTTTTAGTAAACTATAGCATAATGAAATACTAGATAAAATGTTACGTGATGAGACCACTAAACATCCATACTCGTAAAACCCATATCCATAACCGACAAGGCCTTAAGTGCCATGAATTCATTATGTACTCACAAAGTTATAAAATATCTATTTCCAACAGATTATTAAAAGGCTCTTGATGGATCCATATTGTCAATTCTAATTTCCTCATATCCTCTTCAGGATTAATTTTCTGTACATATTAGTTTCTTTAGGAAAATTTCTCAAGTAGAAAACGAATCGTCTGAAGCTTCAAGATAGGCACTATGTATTCAGAAAAATAAAGTTTATATTTTCATGTACAGCACATTATTTCTAACTCTATTTATTTGAAAGTCGTAGAAAAATTAATAATGTTGAAATAAATTATATATATATATATATATATATATATATATATATATATATATAAATTATATATATATATCTATATATATATATATATATATATATATATATATATATATATATATATATATATATATATATATATATATATCTATATTCTACATTTCTCCAGAACTAACCCTGGAATACTTGGAGGTTTCAATTTTCATCACTTCAAAATTACCGGAATTTTCTTCAGTTGCTGAGTGAATTATGATCATGAAAATAGACTTCCCACAGATATTTTTCTTCCAATAACAGTCTCCTTGGAAATGACCAGGATAGAGAAAGATTAAGAAAAATATTTCAGCCTTACAAAATTAACTGATTCTTGCGCAAGAGGTTGCCCTGGATTCTAAAAATACAATGTAGGTTTGTACTTACTATTTGACAAAAACATTTTCTACTGATTTTACGTATTATCAGTATCTCTTGGGTTCCTTCTTTATTATCATGATGACTGGACACAAAGGAAGTGACTGGAGTAATTATCAATGTTAAATAGACCCGTACTAATAGTATCCCAAACATTCCTCACTTACAGTTTCAAATAATGAAAGAAAAGAGTATTTTTGGATCCTGCTTACATCAAGGCAAACTTAGTCTTCCCTAGTTACTCCGGAAGTAAATGCAAGATCATGGTAGATTTCGAAACTACTCGTAACAAAGTTTCTTAAAACATCAGGCATTACTTTGGGCCCTAAAGGACAAAGATAAATGGCAGGTGCATTTATTTGTAAATACACTATCTATAGCCTACATATATACACGAATTCACGAACTGTCTCAAACTATATCTATATTCAAGAATGGTTCTCTAAGTACAGCTCCTGTGATTTGTAAGCCAAAATTTGATCTCACAAATAAATACCAAACATAAGAAACGTAAACCCAAATAGATAAATAATTTGCTAGTATTGATGTGAGTGTAAGGGAGTTAATTTTCCTTCTGTGAATAATAAATGCATCGACAAGCCGTACAAGTTCATGAAAAAATTCACATTTACGGAATAAGGGCAAGACCAAACAAGATTTGCACACAGACATTAAGCAGAGGCTGTTTCCAGCCATAATCAAGGTGGTGAGAATGGCCTGATTCGCTTACCAGAGTTCCTAATGAGTGCATCTGGCTAATCATGGAGGCGAAATTCTACTTATCGGTATTACGTGCTTAATAGGCTATTCTGGATTAATGGATTCATGCCTTGGTAGGCAATCAGCTTATTACCTAAGTGCAGTAAGTCACAGAATTAGCCATCAACAACAGTTTACAAGAAATAAGTAAATCACACCCAAGTTTACCTCTTTGCTGAGCTTAGCAAGAAACTAAATCGACTAATCTCGGGATTACCAACACCAATAAGTTGTTACGTTATGTTCTGTCTATTTCGTAAGTCTCATCTTTAGCAGAACGTTATTCAGGTCATCTGAATCATGAAAAATATGACACAATGAAAATTGGCATGTTATATAAGCAAGGATACCAATCTGCCAAGCACCATGAAATTGTTTATAGTGAAACAATAATTTTGAAAAACTATATGTTAATAATTGTTCCCACTGCTCCTACACAAACACACACACATTATGTGTATATATATGCATATAAATATATATATATATATATATATATATATATATATATATATATATATATATATATATATATATATATATATATATATATAACAGTGCTATTTGAGAGAGAGAGAGAGAGAGAGAGAGAGAGAGAGAGAGAGAGAGAGAGAGAGAGAGACTGAGTATACATACAAACAGTTATCTGAAGAAACATCCCCTTGAAAAACAAGTGAATTTCACCAACTCTCCTATTATATAGAGAGGGAAAAATAAACAAACACACAAAACAAGAGTTTGGCACATGGTCGATACGGTACCGAACGGAATAACAGATATTTACAAGAATTTGGAACTTTGTAAATTTAGACTCTCGCCAAAGCCTTTGGGCAGAATATGACTTTTAACAATAGAAAAAAGTTTTGCAATTTGGGATAACAACTGTTGCTTCCGACGCGTTCGATTGCGTAGGCTGTTCTCCCCTTCGAGTATTAGGTGTGAATTTGAACTTTTCTATTATATAGCAAGGAAACATCTAAATCCAGTGTTGTAAGTATCTGTGGGTTAAGTCCGTCAGAAAACAACCGATTTGTGGATGTTACTGTAGGTACGTATATACAGTAAATATAATATATATATATATATATATATATATATATATATATATATATATATATATATATATATATATATATAATTTATATATATAATACTATATATACATATATACATATATATATATAGTGTGTGTACATATACATGTACATATATATATATATATATATATATATATATATATATATATATATATATATATATATATATATATATATATATATATATATATATATATATATATATACAAACGAAATTTAAACATTTTGGTGCTGCAAACAAGCAAAATACCAAACCATAGAACACTGAAGAAATCACTAAGCAACAACATTACTTTTCACACGATCGTTATTTCCTGCAATTTCTCATCAGAAACTAAATCCTTTCAATAACCCCAACGCAAGGTACTGAAGACTGATTATCAATTTTATCATCCCACCAAGAGCTGCACGAGATCCCACGAATTAATTACATCAACAAAGCAGCTACACTTAACCTTAAGGACATCCAATCAAAACAATTACGACTTCGGTATTAAGTTCACGGACACGACACAAGCACAGGAAACAAGTCACCAAGGCGGTAATGCATTAATTCGTCAAGGACACTCACACCGAGCAATTATAACCTCTAGTTTATGACCAGCGCTCCAGAAACCATTTAGCTTCGTCGCACAATACACAAGGCGTCTGCTCGCTCAGATCCCAGCATTCTCAAATGAAGTGACGTAACACAGACAAGACTTCCTGTGGATGGGAGAGATTTAGGACACGGAAGTGGCTTAAACTGGTTGATACAAGAAAGTGGAGCTGGGATTTTGAGCATAAATAAATAAATAAAAATATAAGTATATAAACAAATAAATAACCATATATGTATGTATAGATAGATAGATAGATAGGTATATAGATATATAGATAGATAGATAGATAGATAAATAGAGAGAGAGAGAGAGAGAGAATGATATATATATATATATATATATATATATATATATATATATATATATATATATATATATATATATATACACACACATACATAGAGAGAGAGAGAGAGAGAGAGAGAGAGAGAGAGAGAGATTAGGTATATATATATATATATATATATATGCATACATACATACTGTACATATATACATATACATATATACTTAAAAAAAGTGCATGCCTTTATGTAACAAACTGAGAATGGTGCCCGCTTTCCATCAGACAAGTAAAAATAAACATAATGCAATGCAAATTCCCAGGATCTTCAACTCTGCTATTCAGCAATAAATATACAGTTCCAATTACACGCAAAAGATGCTGTCTTGGGATGTAAATTGCTTCCGGGAATAACAGAAGTGAACACTAGTTAAAGAAAAGGAATTCAATGTAATGAAAAAAGATAAAATATTGATCCAGAATAAAAGATACTGAACTCATCAAACGCAGACACACACACAGACATATACATACACACACAAACACACATACGAGCACACACATGCGCACACACACACAAACATGAGCCAGTGTTTGAATTCTGAGTAGGGCAAAGGAATGGCATGAGCCGGTTTAAAAAAAAATAAAAAAATTTTTTACACAAAATCTATTGTGCTTCTGTTAACTTCAACAACGAAATGGGAAGCAGGTGAAGCTCATCGCTGAGAGAGAGAGAGAGAGAGAGAGAGAGAGAGAGAGAGAGAGAGAGAGTCATTAGAGACTTTCACCCCCTCTCTTCTCTCTCTCTCTCTCTCTCTCTCTCTCTCTCTCTCTCTCTCTCTCTCTCTCTCTCGTATGCACCAAGCAAGTGAAAACTAATGAGAACTATCATAATGCACATGAAAGAACAAACACAGCACTAATTAAACTGGGTCAATATCATCGGTTAGATGAACAGACCGTCCTCTGACACCCGGGAGCAATTTGTCATGATGGAAACTGTCTTCAGTATCCCAAATTCTTGGTGAAAAACGTCATTTCTTTTCCCTGATAATGATTATTAGAACACCTTGAGAAGATTAATGAAACTTATACGAATTTATTTGTTGCTTTTCATGAATAACAATAATGGTTCGAACAATGCTCTCTTTACAAGACTTATAAGCTAACGACAATGACAAGCAGAAAAAATATGTGTGTATAAAATGAGTATATATATATATATATATATATATATATATATATATATATATATATATATATATATATATATATAATAACACAGCAACACACCGTCAAACTTTAGTAACCTATACCCTGGGCCGCCCTTAGCAAGGCGTGTCACGTTTGATCAAAGTTCCAAAAAATACGTTGAGTCCATTAGCTATTAAAAAAAGGTGGCTTATTCGTGGGATCAGTTATGAGGTGGAAACTAGACACTTTAGGCTTCTGCTTCTCAGGTTATATAAAGGCCTGCATTTCAACAAAAATTTCTGCATTAAATATCATCAATCAAAATCAGTGCTGTCCGAGGGTATCGAAAATTCCTGAGGATGCTAACACTTGAGTCAAGTACTCCTGCAATTTAAAGTAATAGGTAAGAGAACAAGAAATAAACGTATAGCTGTTCCTTAGTAATAAACAGGCTTTCACATATACAAGGTAAGCCATTACAGATTTAGAAAGATATCAGATACACTCAAGTGAACAAGTAATCGACCGTGTGCATGAGAGCTTAACCACATAAAACTCTATTTCAACCAGTCACTTGTACTGATCGAGCAGTAATACAAGTTCAGCAACATTAGTTTCGTTTTCTGTACCGATATCTTCTTCCCTACAAAAGTTTGAAAATAAGATTAGTCTCCTCTCTGTTGTTTCTATAAGATTCCTTTCTTTAACGTATCGCCATCTTCAGTTAGGAATTTTTCTGCAGTTCGCTGTAAGTTTTGTCGTCTGTCAAGCTACTAAGCAAGTTAAGCATCATGACAAAAGCTGTCAACATTTTATATTTTTAGTGAATCATGTAAAACTGCGATCTTGTAATATACGCCATAACGACTCATCTTAACAAATATAATAAAACCTTGTTAGGAGGAGAAATGGATGAAATTATGAGAATACTATTTCCTATATAAAACGTTAATGATGATTATAATAAAAAAATTATGAATATACTAACAAAAGTATCTTGAAACAGCATGACCGCAAAGCATTAGAAAAGTCGAAGTCTTGATAACCGGCCTCGAAAAAAAAAAATCTTCAATCAACTCTTACACGAACTGGAATCCGCAGAGCGGGACTGGAAGGAACATTCCAGGTAAATTCAAACACGTCCCTCACCCCAATGACACTCATTTACTGCCAGGTGAAGTTTCGGGTCAACACGGCTGAACCAATCTGGGTACGTTCACGGGTCCAAAGAGGCCATGAGATTCTGGACAGATTAAATTATGATCCTCGACCCCATGGCCCGAGGAGGGGAGGGGGGGAGGGGGAAGGACAAGGGTACAGCAGGAGGAGGAGGAGGAGGAGGAGGAGGAGGAGGGGGAGAGGGGGATGGGTGAGAGGGACAGGGTAGGGGAGGGGGCGGAGGGAAATGGAAAAGGGAAGAGGAGGAGGCAGAGGAGGGGGAGGAGGAAGAGGGGAGGAGGGGGAGGAGGAAGAGGGGGTGTCAGTCGGTGGTTTGGGGACGCATACAATACTAACTGATGAGTCGGCCAATCCGATCAATGAGACATTTGACCGATTCGACAAGCGACCGATGAGACAGGGCTTTCGGGTGAGGTCGTGATGGATGAGTCGATGGATGAGTTAGATCAGAGATGAATTTAATGACCGACAGCCGAGACGATGCGCGCGCGCAAATTAATCAGTAATTGGAAATGCAGAATATTGTGGCATTTACGAAAGCAGATCGCATTACTGAATGGATGTTTCCGGGCAACATGGATTAGGGCAAACGCCAAAGAAATGCGGAAGAAACCCTCCTGTAATCCGTGCTTGGACAATCTATTATTTCGGTTATCAATAAATGCTGATTGTCGCCACATTACTTTTTTCAGTAACTTGCAGTCAGTTTCACAATGTTCGCTTCATACCACAAAAATTAGCATTTCAGCTCCAAGAAGTTGACAACATCCAGAGGCACCAAAGGCTGTATTCGCTTCCTCTGACATGAAATGGGAGCTTCATTTGATTTTTCTTCTCGCAAACTTTTTCTTCTCGCAAACTTTTCAAAGTTTCACTAAAAAATTATATCGAATTTGATGCTAGTCGCCTTCTCTTGGCGCTAATAATTTTTAGCCAGTGTGCATTTTCACTACAAGAACAGGTAACATGAAGTAAGAAAAACAAAACCAAAAACAAGTGAAGGAAAATGGAAAACAGTTTTAATAATTAGTGGTCATAAATTGTATATAAAAATCAATTACTCATTCCAAACAGATACACTTCTGCGTTCTGGACATTGGACATGGAAGGTACAATCTTAAAGACTAAATCACCGGGCTGGTCGTATTTCGTAAAACTTACTGAAGGGAACCGGGAGCTAAATTGATGACGAAAATAACTGACTTCTCAATACGATGGGGGGGGGGTCTTCCCAAGAGAACGACTTGCGATGGTCAGATTAGGGAGGGTTGGATTACGGTGGACTTACTATAAATATCCTGTTTGGTATTTCTGTGGGAATATACATACATACATACATACATACATACATACATAAATACATATATACATGTGTGTATATATAGTATACATATATATATATGTATATATATGTATATATATACATACACAGACTGATAGATAGAAAGATATAGATATCCTATCAGGAACATCTGTGAGTGTATACGTGGAGAGAGAGAGAGAGAGAGAGAGAGAGAGAGAGAGAGAGAGAGAGAGAGAGAGAGAGCTCTTTTCCCCTCTCTTTATCCTGTGGGAACAATTACTCGACGTTTTGCTATTTATGTTGTCCTGTGCAATTCAGTTTGTTCCTTCCACGTGCCGTAAGTCAAGAAAATTGTCTTCCATAGTCTTTCCTTTAGTTGTTACCTATTTTCAAAGTCCTTAAGTCTAATAAACTTTTTTAATACTTTCCTATACCACGATATCAAACTTCATCCCCTGTATCTTCCTACATATCAGGGGAGATCAAGTTACAGTTATAGGCTGTCTTCCCCTACGTCCGAGTTTTGGGGTACTCCTGAGACAATACAGCTCTCTCTCTCTCTCTCTCTCTCTCTCTCTCTCTCTCTCTTCCAGGTATCGTTCCCCGTTTTCCTATTTTTTTCAGATTTTCACACAAGGCAATATTCCTATATAAATGGGGGGGGGCGGTTAGAGAAGGGAGCGAGAGATTCAATCACCTCTGCTTTTTGGATATGGATGAAAATACGTTTTAATTAATTAAATCTCTCTCTCTCTCTCTCTCTCTCTCTCTCTCTCTCTCTCTCTCTCTCTCTCTCTCTCTCTCTTGCAAAGAGATTGTAAGCTACAAGACTGAACACTAGTTCAGGTTTCATTCGTTTTGGTTTCTATTTTGGAATCAGTCATCAGTGACAGAAAAAGTAAATAGCAACATAACATATAAATTTCCAAAGGAATGGAATCACGACACGGTAATTCCAGTCTCTGTTACCAGATAAAATGTACACGCTCTGAATACAATTATTAAGGGATACGACGTTGGAACTAGCCATAGACTTTTAACAGCATAATTCTTGACATTTTAACTAACCATGCTACACCCAATAGGTATAATGTAAATGTATGTTTCCTGATTACAACCAATCTTTGGTTTCCTACTAAAAGAGAGAGAGAGAGAGAGAGAGAGAGAGATGGGATACATACAATATACAAAATCAGACTATCAGATAGGCGCCTTCAACCTAAAGGAAAATGAAAAATATAAATATTAGATACAACTAATAATTATAAACTTCAAGACCGCTAACGATTGACCTAAAGACGTATCCAACGGCTCGAGCGCAACTTGGTCACGTGATCTGATTATTAAAGTCAATCTTCATCACTGATCCAAGGATGAGGAGGAGGAGAGGCGAAGAAGGTCAAAGAGAAAGCAAAGGGGAAGAGGAAAGGGTTAAGGACAACGAAGTATTACAAGGATTTACCGAAGGAGCCTTCATGGTCGGGGATAAGGGTAAAAATAACACTGAGTTCCAATTAGGTTTACGCGTTTTCTTAAATTTTCATTTCTTTTATCAGCGTAATAGCACATATTATTATTATTATTATTATTATTATTATTATTATTATTATTATTATTATGCCAAATTACTCTATTTTATTTATTACAGAATTTCCCTGAAACGTGATGAAGCAATCGCAAAACGCTGGAACAAAGCACTATCATGTACGTCTCATATTTATCATTGTTTATATATATATATATATATATATATATATATATATATATATATATATATATATATATATATATATATATATATATATATATATATATATATATATATACATATATATATATATATATATATATGTATATATATATATACATAAAATATATATGCACATACATATATCAGGTACAAATATAAATTAATAAATGACCTTAAATACAAGCGAAAGAGAGCCATCAAATCCAACATGAACCTGTAGGAATATGAATACCTATACAGAGACATCGAGAAAAACATTATACAAACTAATAACATGAAAAGAGACTTAAAAAAAATACACACAGAAGGATACACATAACAGAAACAGCATATACAAGAAAAAATGTTTAAGGAGAGAGAGAGAGAGAGAGAGAGAGAGAGAGAGAGAGAGAGAGAGAGAGAGAGAGAGAGAGAGAGAGAAAATCAGATAAAACCCAAATCCTCGTTCCTGACTCCCAAACCAATAATAGCAATTCTATAAGAGGGTTTACCATCATTTGTGAGATTCCGAGTTAATACTTTGCTCTGAGCCTTACTGCCCTAATACCTTACGCCTTGGTGCTGGTAATGGTCGTTTTAGTTTATACTGCGGCAAAATGGATGGCTTATGAAGTTCGTAATGCTGTAAAGTATACTCGAGGAGCTTTAACCAGAGAGAGAGAGAGAGAGAGAGAGAGAGAGAGAGAGAGAGAGAGAGAGAGAGAGAGAGAGAGATCTATACTTTAAGGAACTTTAACTGGAGAGAGAGAGAGGGGGGGGAGTGCTCTACACTTTCAGGAGCTTTAACTGGAGAGAGAGAGAGAGAGAGAGAGAGAGAGAGAGAGAGAGAGAGAGAGAGAGAGAGAGAGAGGACTCTATACTTTGAAGAACTTCGACTGAAGAGAAAGAGAGAGTGAGAGAGAGTGCCCTATACTTTAAGGAACTTTAACCAGAGAGAGAGAGAGAGAGAGAGAGAGAGAGAGAGAGAGAGAGAGAGAGAGAGAGAAAAGGATACAATAATGGCGTCACTGTTAAAAAAAAAAATTAGGTGTGTAAAGGACACAACTGTAAACCAGAACGAAGGAATTAGAAACGAATAACAGAATCAAAGAATATGAAACAGAATAATCCAAAGCCAGGACAGGTAGAGGGAGAAAAAGTAATAAATGACTGGGAAAAATAATGAAAGAGGCACCTGTGTAAAGGGTACCATTTAATGAATATGACGAGAAGGAACAAATTTCAAAAAAGCGAGGAAACATTACAACGAAAGGAGAACAAAATATTGCTAACGAAAGAAAAAACATCCATTTATGAAGTTGCCACAAAGACGATGAACTTACAAGAAAAAAACCAACACAAAGAGCAAAGTGGAAGAAAAGGGGGAACGGACAGAAGCAAAAACAGCAGAATAAGAAAGCGAAAAGAAATTAACATTTAACGCTGAATTTAGCCTACCATTTAAACTAGCTTCACAACAATGGAGATGGGTATACAGGGGAATTACTGAGAAAAGTAAAGGAAATGGCAATGAGTAAAGTTTAAAAAGAAACCTACAAAATATAAAATGGAATAAAAGGAACTGGAGATGAGAGACAGAAAGACGAAGAAAGAAAACAGCCGTTGGAAAAAGGAATGAAAAATGGAAAAAAATAACGAAATTCGAGAAAAGAATCACACGAAGACGTATCGAAGAAAAAAGAAGTGAACACCGAGAAAAAAGGAAATGAAATGATGCATAAAAGGAGATAAAACAGATAAGATAAAAACGAAAACAAACAAACCTGATGAACTCTTGCCTGTGAAGTAACCGGAAACAAATGATCTGAAGAAAAGAAAAAGATAACGGAAGGACACAAAAAAGCACAGAGAGAAATACCGATGGAATGAACTAAAACGACAACGACGATGAAGTGACGGATAACAGAAATGACAAAATGAACGAAGAAAGAGAAAAGCCCCATGGATAACGGGTACCAAAGAGGTGATAAGATGCAGACGAACAATCAAAGAACAACAAGCGCTGTATATTGCAGGGGAGGACTTCTCGCCACCCATTCTAAGAGTCGACTTAATTAACGGCTCAAGTTTAATTAGGCGTCGCATTGACGCCTTAAATCCAAAGGCGATATTGCACGGGAAAGATGTTCAAACGGAGAAGAAGATGGGGTGTCCGTCACAGCTGACAGCTGACAGCTGACAGCAGCCCCATTAGGTACCATTGCCTGGGTTAGAGGGAGGACTGCATTGCAGTATATACATATATATATATATATATATATATATATATATATATATATATATATATATATATATATATATATACACACACATACACATTATATATATATATATAGAAAAAATATAGAGACTGTATATATATATATATATATATATATATATATATATATACTATATTTCCAAACACACATAAGAAGGACTTCGCACAGGCTTGAAAATAAGACTCGTGAAAACTGGTCAGGTCTTTATTTCAAGTCATTTTTATTTTCTCCCCTAATGTGATTGAAATAAACGAAATCGGTCAGGTCTATGTGAGTCTTATATTTATATATGTGTGGTAAACATACGCGGGTTATGATTATAATTATATATATATATATATATATATATATATAAATTATATATATATATATATATATATATATATATATATATAATATATAATTATATATATATATATATATATATATATATATATATATTGACACTTCACTAAACGCTCAGTGAAATACTAGAATGCAAGATTCTCATTGATATATGAAACGTACTTTTGACATATCCAATTGTTCTAACCCTTCAACAAGGATCGCATTCATTCACCACTGAGACTGACACCAGAAAAAAGTTTCTTTTTCTTAATAAATATATCAATAAAACTTATAAGAATCAAGAGGACAATTAATTACACCAAACCCATTCATTTCTTCAAATGTAAGTTACTGATGGTAAAAACATTCTCCTTTCCATATTTCCCTTCCTACCAAAATTATTTTCCTTAATTTTCCCCATTTTCCCTCTGGGTTCCATCATCGTCTTGCTGTCTGTCTGTCTCCCTCTCGGTTACAAAAAAAAAAAAACTGAAAAAAGAAAGAAAAGCCTTCCCACAAATTAACTTTCTCCATCACGAAAATTGGATTACTTTCCATCCAAGGTCAGCCCTTGTCCTCCCCGCCTTTATTTCTTTTCTTCTCTTCCCTGCATAATACATTTCTCTCTCTCTCTCTCTCTCTCTCTCTCTCTCTCTCTCTCTCTCTCTCTCTCTCTCTCTCTCATCAGGTAGGACTGAACTTCTTCATAACTTAATTAACCTTTATCGTCTCGATTAAAATCTTCGGTATGCGGTAATTTAATGATCCGGCAATAGAATTTGTTTAAAGAAACTTTATGTTTACTTTCGCTAATTCGTTAAATTTCAGAAACGCTTTCGATCCAACGATTCATTGTTATAATTTGTTTAAAGAAACTTCGCCTTCATTTATTTTTACTTCAGCTATTTCGTTAACTATCAGAAATATTTTCACTCCATTTTTTCACATTCGCCAAAGAGATTCCGGTAAACCCACGCAACAGTCCATTTAATCTATTCTCTCTATCATCGACCCGTTCATTGTTATAGGGGTATGTTTCTCTAGGGACTTTAAAAATTAAATTACATATGTTCCAACAAATGCAAACTTTTTTTTTTCTTTTTATCATCATCAGCCCTCTGTGGATGGCAGGAAGAGGTCACATTGCCGTTTCGTATGTTAAAAATATACGTAAAGAAATTTCAATCCTAAAAAAATATACATTTATCATATCTTGCCGAAGCAAGTCTGACACGAGTACAAAAAAATATAAAAAATACAGTTTATCATATTTTCCATAAGGTAATCTGACATAGAATAAAAAAAAGTGATATACAACAAAAAAATAAATAAATAAAATAAAAGAGAAATAGGCTAGGGATTAATGCTTGTGCACCGTACATACCAGATGCATCAATTACACAGCGAGAAATCACTAATACTATAAAGACACTTCCCACTTTTCATAGATCACTTCATTTTTCAAAATACGTTTTGGGAGCTTATATATATACCACTTAGCCTTAAAAAAAATACCTTTACAATAATTCCTCCTGAACCCCATTGTGTCACGGGATTTCCTCGTATTCCTTAAATAGTATCTATTGTTTATTTTATTTTGCGATATATGGGCATCGTATTCTTTGTAACCTTTCTTTCCTAAATTATGGTTTTTTTTAACATCGTTCCTTATGTTTGCTCATTATGAATAAGAATATCCTCATATTTCATTCCACCGCCTCTACCCTTTAACAAAGTTCGTATCCTGAGGATAAGGATATCACATATCAATGGGCGACATTTTTCCATTATCCTCTCCGCCGGGCGAAGTGGTTCTCTTACGTCACCAAGCGCGTTATTCAATTTCTACTCTACTATTCCATTACGCATCCGTCCAGACATAGCTCAACCTGTCCATTCTCTTATTACAGAAGATATGGAAAAACGCTGAATAACCTTACAACCAGGAATACATATTACGGAACCAGCCTCGTTACATCAAACGAAAGTGAAATATGTTTGACGATCAAGAAGAAGAAGAAGAAGAAGAAGAAGAAGAAGAAGAAGCAGATAGGAGTCCAAACAAACACTTAAAAGATCTTAAAGTCGGCTGCAATTTGGTATGTTTGATGATTGGAGGGTGGATGATCAACATACCAATTTGCAGCCCTCTAGCCTCAGTAGTGTTTAAGATCTGAGGGCGGACAGAAAAAGTGCGGACGGACAGACAAAGCCATCTCAATAGTTTTCTTTTAAAGAAAACTAAAAAGGGATAAAAAGTTTGCGGGAGTATTGTAATATAGTGAGTAACGTCTTCACTTCTTTGCTGCCTAACATTTTCGGATGCGGTTTCCACTGAAAGCCTTGAAATCCCAAAACAAATGAATAAAAATCCTCTTGGAAGATGGAATTAAAATCCATGATTGATAGAATACAGAGATTATTACTGAATTCATTTCACCACCAAGAGTGCTGTGTCCGCATAAGTCTGTATGTATGAATGTATGTAAATATAAGCTTTCTTTACAACCAGTGAAACAAAATCTCATTTTTGATGAAGACAGGCTTAACAATTACTTCAATAAATACTCAACACAGTAACATATTAAAAAGACAATATATTGCCTTTAATAATCATTCATGTTTAATAAGAGAAGAAAATGAGTTTCAGATTATACAGTATATGTATTCACCATGGGGCTTAGTAAATATAAACTGCAAACAAGACAAGAAGTGCCATGAAGAGAGAGAGAGAGAGAGAGAGAGAGAGAGAGAGAGAGAGAGAGAGAGAGAGAGAGAGAGAGAGAGAGAGCAGATTCCTATTCACTACAAGTGGAAGAATAGCTCATGCATTTCATTCACCCTTCGATCACAACACAAAACAAGTCACCAGCTATCACAGAAAAACCTCGAATCCTCCAACCTCAAGAGACTTCCCAAAAAGATGTATATATTCAATTGAAAGGAGTCGCCTTCAACCCAAACACCTTGATGAATTGCAATGCAAAAAGGGAGACTGAAGTCAGCCACAATGAATTTTCTCGCAGAGGATAAACAAAGACACAAGGCCTAGAATTGAATACAGTTTCCACTTTAAAATTCAAAACAGGAGAAGCGGCAATCAGTGATTCAACAACAGGTCCGCCAAAAAAAAGACACCTTTTTGCATAAGGTTTTGTCTATGAATTTGCTTTAAAGATAAAAATATTATGAAACTATGTTATACGGGATTTTTTTACCAGTATGAATCGTAATAATTTCAAATTCAAATAAAAGAGAATCATTGCCATTAACATGATACAAATATGTGCATTCATAAACGAAATCTCCCAGTGACCAAGAAACAAGAAAATCGGAAATGGAGCAAACATCAAATAGAAAAAATAATAATGATAAATAAGGTGGCATTCAAAGAAAGGACAAGAAACAGTATAAACAGTGACTGGAACACAGTGTAAATAAAAACGAAAAGAAAAAAAAACAAGAGCATTGTAAAATACAGCCCACAGAAAAGGGGAAAAAAGTATCAACAAAACTAAGTCACAACTTTTTAATCTAGAAAGGGATGTCAGGAGACAGGTTATAACAATGACCCAACTTTTTTCCGGGAGGCCTCAATCCGTTGATCCATGTCCTTAACGGATCGAGGTCCTGGTGAGTTCCTTTGGAGATCCTTTATTCCTTTTGTAGAAGGAGATATACCTACAGGGGTTCAGTAGGATGAACCTCTTATCTATGGAGATTCAAAGGGATTTCACAATACTGCATCTAAAGTGGATTAACTCTAAGGATACAGCTCGAGAGAGAGAGAGAGAGAGAGAGAGAGAGAGAGAGAGAGAGAGAGAGAGAGAGAGAGAGAGAGAGAGAGAGAGAGAATTTTATTTCCTAATAAGCTGAAACTTGAGAGAGAGAGAGAGAGAGAGAGAGAGAGAGAGAGAGAGAGAGAGAGAGAGAGAGAGAGAGAGAGAGAGAATTTTATTTCCTAATAAGCTGAAACTTTAAATATAAAATACATCAACGATTAGAATATGAATTATGAAAATATATCCCTGTTATTCTTACCAGCAGCACTAATAATAATAATAATAATAATAATAATAATAATAATAATAATAAAAGGAAGGTTGTAGTAGGCAAAAGCAACGCACAGATAAGTACAAAACCAAAACTAAGGAGCTTATGACTGAAATATAAAGAGGTACACAAACCCCATTTAAAGAGCAAATACAACAAATTATGTCGGAGAGCAAATCGATGCTAATTAAAACATGCGGACTGGTACCCTTAGCCCCCCTAACCCTAAAACCATCGTGCTTAGGCACCAACAACGAATGAAATATATATAAAACTAAGGATGCAGAGTAAAATTGCTACACCCATATTCAATCAGTTATCTGGCCTGTTTATTTTGAAATCATAATTCAAATGACGTCCTATCCCTTATTCTCCACAGTTCTCAATACATTTCATCCCCCTAGAACACACGCTATATCCGATACTCAGTGACAATGTACACGCGAACTGTCATAACAGAAGTAATAAATAATAAATTTTTACACTATTAAATTTCATTTCTGTATCTTGAACTTTTAAAGTGTTCTCTAGAATCTTCGACAGGTGAAAGAATAAAAGGCATGAGGGGAAAAAATAAAAAAATTTAAAAAGCAAAAATCTGATGCTGAAATACATTAAAAATTGTATTTCAAAAAAGAATGAACGTACATATATATATATATATATATATATATATATATATATATATATATTATATATATTATATATATATATATATATATATATTTTAGAGAGAGAGAGAGAGAGAGAGAGAGTATTTATATGCATGTGTGTACATTATGTATGTATAATATATATATTATATGTTGTATAAATTTACTGAAATCACACTAACGCAAGAAATTATGCCACGAACTTTCTTCAACAACGAAGGTACATGGCAACTGAGAGAGAGAGAGAGAAAAAAAAAGACTGCGATAACATTACTTACACCACAAAAGCCTTTACTCAGCGGGAAGTAGCAAATGATAATGAGGCCATAAAGGCGCACACATTCGCCTGCCCTACGAATTAAAGGCTACACTCCCTAACGACCAAGAATAAATATAAAGGTGCTGATAAGAAGTGGCAAACTATAATATGTACCTTCTTTTGACAAAAGAAAAGCATCAATTCCAGCAGCAATTACTTGCTCGAATCCATACAAATATTAATAGAAGGGCCTTGGGTAACTTTTAGTCTGTCTAAGGTTAGTTCTAAGACGAATTAGTAATGGAGGTATAAAATATTCTTTGTAATAACCTGCCCTGTTTTGTATTCCACCAGTTACCAAATTAAGACAAATCACCGCTAATTTTCCCATCCCTAACACATCAACACCTAAGGGAATACATTAAGGTAATAAGCATACTTCATTTGTCTAGACACAACTAATCCACTATATTCAGGTGATGTAAGCCATATAATGGAAACGTTTCAAGGGAAAGGATTGTGTATTACAAATGAACAACATAAAGTTCAATTTAAAAAGTTATATAATTTTAATTTTTGCATATCAGACCAAAAGTTTAATCCAAGAACGTAAGATGATAAAAGAAAAAAACCGATCCCATCACTATCTCTGGTCAGTGCTTGGACGGGTGACCACCAATGAATGTAAAACCCATTAGCATATATATGCGCTCCCGTAACCATCTATAAGGAAAACGAGCATGAAGTTAGCAACTTTACCCAACGCTTATGAAACTGGCAAACTGGTACTCGAGAATCAACACTATTAATAATAAAATGTTAATATCAACATCGTAAGAGTAAGAACAGACTTATGCCAACAACTGTGTGAGAAATGGCGCAGCATACGCTATTACGCAAGCTGTAATGATCTTACTGCTGTAAATACTTACCAGGAGAAACGTGAACTTTCCCGGTTCCAACATAACCGAAAAGATGGAACAACTCTGGTCTAAAACTTGCATAATATTAATACACATTAAGAGGTAAGACGACGTTTGTTGCACATTTCTCTCTCTCTCTCTCTCTCTCTCTCTCTCAAAGTAGATTGGGAGAGGAAAACTACATAAAACGTTTCTACTGTATTCAAAGAAAATCCAAACCCATTATTGATTTCCTTTGCCAAAGCAGGAATCCTGAGCGAAAAATGGGTAATATCTTCATTGCTTCCTGGGTCTTACACAACTGCTGTAAATCAATTGAAAAAACAGGAGTGCTTGTAGACCATAAACGTCCGTCAAGGTTTGCGCAATAGAGGTCCTCCACCTCCCCCTCCCCACAACTACGAGAGCAGGATTCTCATCCAAAGTTAAACAGGTGTATAACTCAATTACGAAAGTATGGAACGCGATGAATATTATAAAGACAAAATCTACTCTTTCCTTCGGCTACGTAAAGGACAAGAAGTCGAAAGGCCTTGCAGTACTCCACTATTTCTCTTTCCTTCGTAGATTTTGTCTTTGAGTTAAAGATACTGATATTGAAATTGTCCAATGTTCTATAACCTGGTCAAAGCACGCAATCTCTGGAAAGTTCAGTCCACTTTCTCCACGACATTCAAATGGATATTTGGTGTGACTGATGGAAAACATTTCCATTTCCGATACAGAAATGGATTGCAATTCTATAGAGCAGAAAATATGAATATCATTAAAGAAAAAAAATTGATAAAATATAAATCCAAAGTACCCTCCGAATTTTCTGACCCTGACACCAAAACATTCTCTGGATGAGAACGGAAATTGGGGCAAACCTATAAACGAGCAGTTTTCATTCTCTCTCGCTTCCATTTCCTTTACGGCCACAAAAGAGGTTTGGGGAGGCCGGGAAGCCGGGGGGGCGGGGGAAATAAAAACGAAACCCTAAGCTGAATATCCAACAGATTAAGCACTTCTGCGGTATTGGCCTAATTTCCTCTGGCCCCGTTAAGGAAAACAATAGCTAGAGAAGCGAACGCGGGAATCCGGTGGAGTTAATAACAGAGGGAACGATTTTTCTTGCGCAGAAGAAGAAGAAGAAGAAGAAGAAGAAGAAGATGTTACACACATGAATATTTACATACCAGCAAAGTGGATTAACAAAACGAATGCTCCTTGAAACTGACACTTCAAAAATATAAATCTAAAACTAAATTTGCTTTACGTGCTTGGCAAGAGAACTTGAAACACACACACATACTTAAGTATATATATACTTAAATATATATAAAAGACCATAACATAGCAAAGCTGGGAATCAAGGACACATCCATTCACTCACAAAAAATATTGCAAGCACAATTTTCTTCGGCGGAGAGATTGATCGTTCTCCTGAGGGCTGTTTCATGAGGATTATACAATAAAAGCCACATTATTTCGTATCAAGAGAAAACGTAATAATACAAAATATTTAACGACAGATTTTCAACGAAAGAAATCAATACACAAAATGCAAACTGAAAAGGTCAAACCCTCAAAGACGGCAATTTTAGCATCCTAAACGATGCCGACCAATATTGGAAAATGAGTAAAAATGCGAAAAAAACGAACGGAGAAAAAGAAACGAACCCGCGGTGTAAGTGTGGTGGGAAACACATTCTTCGGAGGTGAATGGAGAGCCTGGTGAGCGAAGAGGAGCAAAAAAAAGAATAAAAAAATAAAAAAATAAGAAATAAATAAAATAAAAAAAATAAAAGATTCCCAACAAGAGTTACGCCGGACCGAAGTGAAATCAAAAATCAAACTGGGAAACAGAAAGTTATCTAAAAAATAAAAGCATGCTAAGTTTGCCAGGAAGTGCCTAAAAGGGATGGGAAAGAAAGAACGGGAGTTTGAAAGCAGTAACTCAAATTCTCGTTAAAAGAACAATGAACAGAGGAAGGAAGACTTATCGCCATCGTATCAGTTCGAAGAAAAATTACTGGCAAGATATAAAAGAAGAGAGAGAGAGAGAGAGAGAGAGAGAGAGAGAGAGAGAGAGAGAGAGAGAGAGAGAGAGAGAAAATTGCACAGGTGATCAAACTGACATGCAGTACCCCTTTTTCAGAACTTCCTCACAAAGAGAGAGAGAGAGAGAGAGAGAGAGAGAGAGAGAGAGAGAGAGAGAGAGAGAGAGAGCATAAATCGCAGGGATGATCAAACTTCCTCAAAAGGTTACTTCTAGAGTTAAAAGAAAGGTAACTAAACAAAGAATTACTACAACATGGCAAACCACACTCTTGGCCCATCACCCCAAAAAAAAGTTTAGGTTGCAAATACAAAATACCACGGTTAAGATCAATCCTCCATTTTATAGTAATCCTAGCAATTACTCCTGTAAAGAATATTCTATTTAAAACTAAAATTGTTCCGAATTTGAGCTGAGGTGCAACTGTCCTATCTTCGATATTAGTATATAAAAAGAATTATAATAACAATTGTTATCATGAAAAGACTTCTAATCAATGAAGAATTCATCTGAAGTTAACTTGTTCTCTGCACCGCAAGTATACCTTAGTTTAACCAGACCACTGAGCTGATTAACAGCTCTCCTAGGGCTGGCCCGAAGGATTAGATTTATTTTACGTGGCTAAGAACCAACTGGTTACCAGCAACGGGACCTACAGCTTATTGTGGGAATCCGAACCACAGTATAACGAGAAATGAATTTCTATCACCAGAAATAAATTTCTCTAATTCTTCATCGGCCGTTCGGGGAATCGAACGTGGGCCCAGCAGAGTGCTATCCGAGAACGATACCAACCCGTCCATTGAGGAACCCTCTCTGCACCCTAATCTCTAACCATACCTATTACGCATAAAAAGATTTAAAATGAAAAACAAATATAAATTTACAAAGTCAGTGAATAATTTTGATACAGTTCACTATTACTTTTTAATACAAGAACTTTCACCTTAAATACAAACCCTCCATGTGACTATATATTTCTTTTCTCTATATTCATTTCGTTGTCATCCAGATTAAAAGTCTGTTGTTTTATATTTTGTATTATTAAATTTGCTCTGTAATTATTTAATGCGTAAGCACACTTTCCGATAAAAGTAACAGGCTAACTTGCATTGAAATTTTGTGATGCGAAGAATTAACTGGCTATACACCAATTTGTTTATCAAGCAAGGTCCATCCTATATGAGGCTCCATTTCTTTTCAGTGGATGCTTTCTTTGGATTGAAGCAATTAAAAAAAGTAAGGGCTGTAAAAACAGAGGGTTTCCAGGATTAATTTACTGAAGGCCGAATGCGCTTTTATAAACCCTGATTTAATCAATGCCTGTCTCACCATCAGGGAATTCGGTGACCTTCGATTTGAGAGAGAGAGAGAGAGAGAGAGAGAGAGAGAGAGAGAGAGAGACCCTTGTTTTTGATTTTTCCTTTATACTTCTATTCAGAAAGGGGGGAAAATTCTCTCTCTCTCTCTCTCTCTCTCTCTCTCTCTCTCCAACCTAATGAATGCCATTCCCCAGGCGCTAGATAAAGCACGTTCGGTTCGCATTTGGTCAATCGGCTCAACTTCGGCTTAAGAGGCCTTTCAGAACGCGAGGGGGGGAAAAGCATAAACGTTCGGAAAAGCATAAACGTTCAGAAAAGCATAAACGTTCGGAAAAAAAAACATGAAACGTTTTTCCGAGGCGCTCAGCAGCACAACCATCAGAGACGGGAGAGGATGAAAGCACTGGAAACCAATACAAACTCCTAACTCAGTTTCTGGAAGCCTCCAAATATAGGACAAATTGAACGGTCGTTTGTTAAGCCTTCTGCATCCGATATACAGCAAATTATTCTCCGCTTCGAGAAACTTGTGAGTGTAGGAGAAATTCTTGGAGGTCACAGCTTTGTTATGCGCATATTATAGTATAACATGAATAATTGGTAAGCTCGATGTTTTCATTAAAAGTACCTCACCTCAACTCAGATCTCTGGAAGCCCCATCAGTGAGAGTAAATTGTTAATAGTTAAGCTTTTTGTTTTCAATGAAAGGCAGAGCATGAATCTGGAAATTTTAAAAGGCTTTCTCTTGTATTGAACTGAATATAGAATTTAGGCCAAAGGCCAAGCACTAGGACCAATGAAGTCATTCAGCTCTGAAACGGAAATTAACAGTAAATGGTTTGAACGGTATGACATGAGGAAAACACCGCAGTTGCACTATGATAGAGCGTGGAAAGTAAGAGGGAAGAAAGAGAATATAAAAGGAGGTGCAGCAAAAGGAAAGGAAGAGGTTTCAGCTAGGGGCCGAAGGCACGCTGCTAAGAACCTCAAGTAATGCCTACAGTGCACCGCATGAGACGCACTGGTTTTCTCTTGTAGCTTGCAATCCTGGCTCAAGACAGAATTATAGAATTAACAGTTCACCAAATAAAGGCTTCAGTATTATAATTTTATATGAGAAACACAATTCGGACGTTTGAAATTAACTAAGTTGGTTCGAGATGTGTATTTTAACAACGAAAGGTTTTAATCCCAGATCAAGTTAGAAACATGTTTGCTGAGGTGCAAAGCTGTACATAGGGAGCATGGCTTGTTCAGTCCTGTGCGAAATTCTGCCAAATACCTCACAAACACAGAGTAAATCTATAGCGTTTCTCCAGAGGCCTTCTAGTGAAGAGGGGGAAAAGTCCTTTTGACCTTCAGAAGCCTTGCTGATCCACAGATGAGAGTTAGTTCAGGACGCTTTCGAAAATACGTCTTTTAATGCACAAAACAAATTCGCTCTGGAAGAAACTGAAGCAGTAAGGTTATCTACAACAAGTAAAAATTGCGCCGAAGTTTCTTTGGGGCGATCGAGTTTTCTGTACAGCCACTATAGCGTATTATCAAGGCCACCGAAAACAGATCTATCTTTTGGTGGTCTCGATATTATGCTGTATGAGTCGCGGCCCATGAAACTTTAACCTCGGGCCGGTGGTGGCATTCTATATCGTTGCCAGAAATGATTATGGCTAACTTGAACTAAATAAAATAAAAACTACTAAGGCTTGAGGGCTGCAATTTTGTATGTTTGATGATTGGAGGGTGGATGATTAACATACCAATTTGCAGCCCTTTAGCCTCAGTAGTTTTTAAGATCTGAGGGTGGACAGAAAAAGTGTGAACATAAAAAAATTGCTATCAGAATAAAGTGCGGACGGACAGACAAAACCGACACAATATTTTTCTTTACAGAAAACTAAAAAGCACGTCAAAGGCGCTGGGTGATAAGTTCAGGAAATTGGAGGGCCTTGTATTCACGAATAGTCTTACAATAATATCAAAGACACAAACAGCATGACCCACAAAGACCTCACTTTTCTTGGACCGTCTCTTCCACATCTATAAGTTTCACTCTATTGAAATTGCCACATTTACAGAATGTGACATAATATGTACTTGCGGCCAACTTCATCGCTATTTTACAATGTTCGTCTTCAAAGAATATTTATATCCCTCCAGTTTCTGGATGTGATCTAGGGTATAACCTATATACACTGGCCTTTTTACAAACATTTTATATTGTCCGAGCCATTTCCCTTCAAAAATTTCTAGTAAATCGTTGGTTTATAGGCAAAACTGACTCTCCGAGAAGTTAAACACTACGTCGACAAATTCTCTTCAAATGTCTGAGTTAAAGTCGTGAAATTAACAGCTTTCACAGAAAGAACTTAGCCTTACATTTTTGTCTGTACATTCAGCCCTTTTAAAATTTGAAAAGTTCTCGGATCGTCAATAATTAAGAATGTATGACACACATATATTTGCATAATTACAAATTTTCTCAACTTTTACAGCCATTTTAGAGGAAAAATAACAAACACTCATTTTAGAGGAAAAATAACAAACACTGAAATTCCTGTTGAAGAAAAACAGGACGAGTCAAATGCCAAATCAGCAAAATCACAACAAAAACGTCAACAAGCTCCTAAAAAATAAATACGTGACAGCAACTAAACCCGGAACAATTAACCCGGGGAATTGTTTGATTTGAAAAACCCTTTTGGGAGGAAATAGTGCATAAAGTCAACGCCAACAAGGCTAATAATAGATTGGGTTCGTGTCCACCCTCATAATTCGTGGAGATCAAATATGAGACATGGTATGAAAACAAAGCCCAGGGTCATTGCGTCCATCACAAACAGATGATACAATAAAACGAGAGAGAGAGAGAGAGAGAGAGAGAGAGAGAGAGAGAGAGAGAGAGAGAGAGAGAGAGAGAATCACGGTAAACAAATATTATTACATAAGGATGCTTAAATCTGGATAAGAAGGGAGAGAGAGATAGGATCACGGTAAACAAATATTGTTATATAACCTTATCTAAATCGGGGTATGAGAGAGAGAGAGAGAGAGAGAGAGAGAGAGAGAGAGAGAGAGAGAGAGAGAGAGAGAGAGAGAGAGAGAGAGAATCACAGTAAACAAATGTTATTACATAAGGATGCCTAAATCTGGATAAGAAAGGGTGAGAGAGATAGGATCACGGCAAACAAATATTGTTATATAAGCTTACCTAAATCGGGATATGAGAGAGAGAGAGAGAGAGAGAGAGAGAGAGAGAGAGAGAGAGAGAGAGAGAGAGAGAGAGATATAGGATCACAGTAAACAAACATTGTTATGTAGGCATACCTAAACAGAGAGGAGAGAGAGAGAGAGAGAGAGAGAGAGAGAGAGAGAGAGAGAGAGAGAGAGAAAATCACAGTAAACAAATAGTTACAGAAACTACCCTAAGTCTAGATGGCCTGATAGAATTCCTCAATTCCACAAATCGGCATCATATATCCTATGGTTACCCACGCCCGTCCTTAAATTAATCACAACGGTAAATTCATCAGCAGACTTCTATCATTTTTATAGAAGCGTAGTCAAAATGTCAAATAGCCTCTTTGAACATTGAAGAGCCAATCTTACTACTTCAATCAATTACTGAACGAATGATAACAGTCTGCCAACTTTGTCCTACCGGGCGCAATCCACTGGCACAAATATCAACTTCCTTGCGGTATGGCTGCGGTCATCTGGGTCCTGGGGAACTTTTAGACTCGCTTTTAAAGTCGGTTGCGCTCCAGACACATCTCCTCCAGATGATTCCATTAATCAAAAACTTTTGTCGGTTGAATCTCGAGGTTGCCAGACCGCACTGTTTAAAGCTCGCTGAACTTTTACTATTATCAGTCATTTTCGACAACGGTTCTGAACTATCCTCCTTTAGACGTGCCTTCACATACGAGCTTTTCTATCTATCTATCTTTCTATATGTGTGTGTATACTTACGCATATATGTACATGTATGTGTGTATATATATATATATATATATATATATATATATATATATATATATATATATATATATATATATATATATATATATATATATATATACATTTATATAATATATATATATATATATATATATATATATATATATATATATATATACATATACATATATATATATATATATATATATATATATATAGAGAGAGAGAGAGAGAGAGAGAGAGAGAGAGAGAGAGAGAGAGAGAGAGAGAGAGAGAGAGAGAGAGAAGATCAAATAAACGTGTAGCTACTGAGATTTCCAGCTATTTTAATTATCAATGAATTTCAATAGGAAAATCAAAGTCACTCCTTCGTAGTCACACCTACACAATCTTTATTTTTTTACGTATATCATTAATAGCAAGATGGAGTATTTCATCTCTCTGTACAAATTTCTTTCATTTATAAATTTCTTTCATTTTCATAAATAAACCACTGAAAAACGAAATATGATCATCCACCCGTAACTGAATACAAAAGTCCATTCTTAGCCATATTTAATAATTACGCATTTCCATTGTCATAAGTAATAAGATGGGCATTGATACACTTATACCAATGACACTGAGGTCATAGGAGAGAGAGACAGTTAAAAGGAACTTGTCCATTTCAACGCATCAGTACCAGAATAAAATATAAAAAAAACATATTTTTAAAAAATCAAAACCAAGCAAGGTTATGACTAAATTCCCTTTAATATCACCTCGTCAGCACTGACAAGTCATGACAGCACAGCAGTGAAAGCAACGACGACTATTTAATCCCAACAAATAATAGCAGCGACGCTAGCAAAACACTTACACTATCAGCGCCCACTGTACGTAATAGATCCTCGAGTTACCAAAGCCAATGCCGGGTTTGTTGAGCAGAATCAGGCTAATTGGCAGAGGAAGGAACGTTTCATTCATTGATCTTGCAAACAGCGCAGCAAACGGTAAATGGGGATGTGGCTCTCGTGAGCGACTTTGAACTGAAAGGAAAGACTGAGTATTCCTTTTCAAGGATCGTATTCAATCGCTGTCGGTCCTTGAGATCATTCCCAAAATACTACTGGCAACGCCAGGACGTTGTTTTTAAATTGGGACACATCTCTAATTGCTCTTGCGGTTTCTGAATCTTTAATCTTTGGCAAGATTCCTCGAAATTCTTCTTACACGCTAGACTTTATACGTCGTTATTCCCGTCACAAGTTTTAATGCCACGGCTATTGAAACAAACTTCTTTTATCGCTTTTGTCTGCAGCTAAGAATCGAACAGAGACACCCCAAGACTTTCTAATTATGTTACTGCTTGTATTACGGCTTTTGACAGAATAATAAGCAATAAAGTATTAAAACTTCCCACAATGATTTCATAAACAAACTGAGTTGCTATTTTCATACAGAACAAAAAGCCTGCTTAGCCCTCATTAACTTAGCAAGCTCTTCAAAGCTTCCAGTAAATAGTGAAAAAATGTTTACAACATTTATTGAGGATTCCATTTTCAATAGTAATAAAAATAAATCATAAACTGGGATGACTTCTACTACTAAAATTACTAATCGGTATAAAAATTACGATGATCATAGAATAAAAAAAGTGGATGGCATGACCGTTGTTATTATTATTCATAAAGTTACAAGCAAAAAATTCCGAAAAAATCAGCCTTTTACTCCTAACCTCAACGTCGTTTTGCAAAACAAAAAATTAATCTCATAAAGTTATGAGCAAAAAAAAAAATTAGCCGATTTTCACTTCTAACTTCGACGTCATTTCGCATAACATAAAATCAATATTTCCTTCTAACTAAAAAAGATAAAAGCAGTGAGGGCCTACCGATCTCCAACTTATTTTTAAAAATGGCGATATTTAAAAAATTGGCTATGTCAATGACACAACGAACATTCATAAGTGTCATCCACTGGAAATCATTAGGAAGTTAATATAAACATTATCGGAAAAAGTCTACTCACGGCATGTTTCCTCGTTGAGACAATGAAATGTCATACCTGCAAAAAAAAAAAAAATTGTCAGCAAAGAAAATGCAAGGCCAAAAAATTCTTCACATTGGACACCTGTAAAAGCAAAAGGGTAGTCACCCACACACACACTATTTACAATCCAAATAAAAAGTAACGATGCACTAAATATTCCCCGTGAAAATAACCCAGACATTATTATACGAGCTTTCACTTTCATACGACATAGTCACTTTTTCATCCTTGAATCTGTAGCATCCTTTCTCTGTTAAAAGCACCACAATTTCCTGCAACTGCATGAAGTAATAAGTATTTGGTCACATAGAGGTTTTGAACCTATTATGACAAAAAGGGTTAACACTGATAGCAACTGAATGCTATTCCATGAAAAGATAGTATCAATACTGGCATCGATGTAAATTTCTGTCCCATCCTTTACTTAACGAGAAGTTCGAAGCTACTCCTTAACTCTCAAGACTATCTAGCCGTTAATACCAGTTAATGAAATATTTATTTATCTCAAAATTAATACATTTTTAATATGCATAGACAACTGGAAGTTATAAAGTTACGGTGGAAATTAAAAAATGAATTACCATTCGTAAATGCCTGGAAGCCATCACGACACGATGGAAACGAGAGTCCCTTTCAATCAACTTGGAACCACATAAGTTTAACCTAAAAGGAATGGTGAAAGCTGGCCCAAAAATCTTCGAACGTACAATCTAATATTCCATAACTGCATAACTCAAAGCAGTGATTTTATTGTGGTTTACATGGAAGTTTGAAACAAGGGCAACAAGGTTACTTTTCTTCTCAATAAGAACAAAAGTGAGAAGCTAATCTCACTGATTAGCTGATTCAGGTAATGTATAATTGTTTGGAAAGCTAATCCGGATAATGTAAGACTGTTTTGAAAACTAATGCGGATAATGTTTGACTGTTTTAAAAACTAATTCGGAAAACGTATGACTGTTTTGGAGAGAAACTCGGATAATGAGGACATCCACCAACAAAGAATCATAACCACAAGACAATATGAAGGTTCAAGGACAGGCGTTCACAAACATCGGAAGACAAAAATAATCTCTATAAATATCTGAATATAATCAAGACGGCGCAAAAGCAAGGTGATTCACAACTTCCCAAAACATTCATTCTCATAAAAGACAGCCAAAAGTTGTCGTGGCTAATGGAGCCTTTGTCTCGTCCTGGGGCGACTAATCACCGTGAAACCAAACATAATAAACAGCTATGAAAGGGTTTCTCCGAGTTTTCCTAAGGGCCCTCTTTTGTCATTTGCCATTCTTGGCTAATAACTATAAATAAAACAGAATTTCTTCATACGAGAGAGAGAGAGAGAGAGAGAGAGAGAGAGAGAGAGAGAGAGAGAATATCAAAGCAGATTCTCATATTCTACAGCTGACCTGTCTATTCACATCAAGACAAATAAATAATGTATGTATGTATGTATGTATGTATGTATGTATGTACAAATAAACTGTGTGTACCATACGCATTTAAATTCTATATCTTCATCGTATATGAACGGTAATAATGTAACTTAAAAGGCAAATTAATTCTTTATTGGTACCTAAAGAAACTTAATCTGAAAGTTGTCATAAAGACCTATACATTAAGAAGAAAATTTTTTTATAATCACGCTACCATGAAACAGAATTTCCTTTGGGACTTGACAGAATAAAAGAGACTGAAAGAAAATAATCTGACGTCTAACACCGTAAATGGAAACCACAGCATAACATCGTGAATAATGATACTGATGATTATTAAATAATTTTTCATAACTTTCATCACAAAGAAAAATATAACAAAATATTCCAGAATCCACATTATCTAAATCCAAATCCATAAAAAAAAACCTGCACGACTTAAAAAGATTCTTATTCCATCCTGAAGTCTATATTTGTTACATAAGCGTCCTGAAAAATTTTAGCATAAAACACACGAATCTAAAATCGATTGGCCTAGGTGAGTCATGACCACTAGCAATAAAACAGATTGTAAAACAATTAAAGGTGAGTGCCACATCATACCTTTACCATAAATGGAAAAAATATGAAAATAAATAAACTGCACTTAACCTCATGAAGTTCCTGGATATCAGTTGTAAATATTTTTAAACACTGAAAAGATATTCGTGCGTGAAATGACAGTATCATCTTCTTTCTTATTCCAGCCATCCTACGTCGCTTTCACGACGCTTTTACCTATATCTAATGAACTTCTAATAAGATTCTACAAAAAAAAAAAATGAGACATAACACGCTGACATTTCCAAGAGGGAGGCGAGTTTATAAATGAAACCAGTCACTCTCTCGTATATTGTAACGCAAGCTTCCCTTGCATCGTGAAAGTTCTAATCTTTTGTAAAAAATGACCTTGTAACAAATTACCTTTCTATGCTTGCACCCTCTTTTTTCTAACCCCTACAACCTCTTTATTTAAAAGGCAGGTCTATCCCGTCCTTCCTTTCTTTACCTTTCTCTCGTGTTCTTTTAAAGGACTTCAATAACAATCGATATACCAATAAATGAAATAATATTAGGTAAACTTTACTGTTGTATAATAACGCTGCTATTCTCCCCTGTACACTAAAGGCTGTGTTAGATACCTGAAAAATAAAAATAAACAACAATACTTTAAAAACCAGTAGCACAACTTCACTATAAAAAATTGATGTATACGAAATAAATACGTATGCATCAATTTTTAATAGTGAAGTTGTGCTATTGGTTTTTAAAGTTTTGTTGTTTATTGTTATTTTTCTGGTAAATAAATACGTACTCGCAAACAAAAAGAAAATACTCCATAACAAAGTGGCAACCAGAAGTTCCGCTTTAACAAAAACCAGGACAGTCTTTTTCCATCACTAAACCAAACAAAAAAAAAAATCCTAAAAGACAACAAAAAATATGACCATTTGCACGACAATAATGCGCTATAACTTATGAAACACTGCGACCTTAAAAAAAATACAAAGAAAACATACTGTCACATACACAAAATATTTCGCCATATCTGAATGTAGTTGTGTCGTTTCCACGGCTTTGGAATCCCCGTCGACCATTCGTCCGTCAGCTGGGTCTAATATTCATTTTTCTATCTGTCCCCAAAAGCTGTTCCTTAATCTCTCGCCGCGTAACGCCGAGATCATTTTGTTATCGGATAATACCCTCGGGTAAAGAGCAGTCTGACTGGAAATGGGGCCTCGTCGAAAGCTGTCGTACACGTTGGAGGAGGAGGAGGAGGAGGAGGAGGAGGAGGAGGAGGAGGAGGAGGAGGAGGAGAGGAGCAATATTTCATTTACAAGGAAAGGGGAAGAGAAGCAGCATTACTTCTCTTACAAGAGAAGGGGAGGAGAGACGACCATTGACATTACTGCTAAAGGAGAGGAAGAAAAGCAATAGCCTCCTTCTTTTACAAGGAGGAGGAGGAGGAGGAGGACGGGAGCAATATTTCATTTACAAGGAGAGGGAAGAGAAGCAGCATTATTTCTCTTACAAGGACAACAGAAGGAAGACGAGAGCAACATTACTTCTAAATGAGTGGAAGAAAAGCTTTAGCCTACTTCTTTCACAAGAAGGACGAGGAGGAGGAGGAGGAGGAGGAGGAGGAGGAGGAGGAGGAGGAGGAGGAGAAGGAGGAGGAGGAGGAGGAGGAGGAGGAGGAGGAACCAAACTCAATCAGAAGAAGGAGGGCCATTACTTTATGATATTAATGAGAAGTCTGTTACAAGGTAAAGAAAATGCAAAGAGAATACATACTTTCTACGTCTCTCCCAGGGGGAAAAGAAACAAGATTCATTATCATTACATTACGAGTTCAATTACAGTTTTAGGGACGGTATTGTCCAAAAACAAAAATTCCCTATCATGGGAAATAGTACAGAAATCGCACCAGAACCTGATAACAATAACGTCTTCAAACCGAAAAAAAGACAATATCAATTTGAAGCAACTCAAAAGAAGAAAAACTGAAAGACAAACGAAGTCAACGAATAGGGAATAATGATTATAATGTTTAAAAGAAAAATTGGAGCTTTGGGAACAAAATAAAAAAAAAACAATAATGCATTTTCAGAGAGGGGAAAAGGAAGTTGCCGGGTCCTACGTCAGTAAGAAAGGAGAGTTGGGGAACTATTATGTCTGAAAAAAAGCTCGAGTTTTGAAAACTTAACGCTAAGAAGGAGAGTGACAAAGGGCAAACACGCTATAAAAAGAGGAACGAGAAGTTTTTTCCTCTCACACACGAACTTCAAAAGGGCCGCAGAAGTTTAGCACTGCATGATGGGAGGGAGTATGGAGGGTGGGAGAGGGGAGTGGCTTGGCCTTTCTTTCAACCTTGACATACAGGAAAAAAACAATCTCACTCCTGCATAATGAGTTTTTTTCCTCTGAAAGTTATGATGGATGACCCGGAAAGTTGATCTTATTGGGGCAGACATTACTCACGGTTTATGGCAACGGGACAATTTTCCCTTTGACTTTACCTAATAATTTTTACACTTCTACAGTACTCATGAATAGGGCGATTCAGCAAATTACCTTAATAGAATTTCTGTATAGCTTGCTGTGAGGATTTGAAATTAAATCTGCCATTTGCAAAGGATGCAGACATTACAGGACACATAATAAACATAGATTCTCTGTACTGACTACCTGGAGTGGAATAAGACGTTAACCAAGAACTTAATATCATCTGAGTATCAAAACATATACAATATGCCTAGCAACAATGCCGATTACATTTGAGAAGCCAGTGCTGTGAAGAAAATTAGGAACTATTTTTCATAAGGTGTTGAAAAGACTTCATAACTAAATACTTAGGAGACTTACAAAACAAACATAGATCCCTGTGTGTATGTATGCATGTATGTATGTATATGTGTGTGTGTGTGTATATATATATATATATATATATATATATATATATATATATATATATATATATATATATATATATATATATATATATATTACTCCCAATACTATAAGTGGCAGGCCATGTAGCATACATGCAAGAAATGAAAGCAACACGATCGGGATGGAGGACAAATAGCCAGACCCCAGAGACGGTGGAACAAGAGACGATGGTACAACCACCTCCCGAACTGTCCTAATGAACAACATTTAACTAGTGGTGAATACGACTGAAAAGATTTAAATATATCAAGAGGTTTTAAATTACCACGTGACCAAATTCCTGCACGATAACTGGAACGAAGTGACACAGTGACAAGTCAAGGATTTAATTTAAGTTATGTGCAGTTATACAAATGGGGCATATGCTGAATAAATATGCATATTTTATGTACTGCAGATGCCACGTATCGTAGATCAGTACTAAGGTGTTCTGTTACTTGTTACTACATCGCATGTAATTAGATAAAAATCCCTATGAACAAATATATTTATCAACACGATACAGATAGTTATCTGGTACAGTAGTGAATCTCATAGGCTGAGAGAGTACACAACCACTTTTATTTAATTATATCTCCGCTGAGGCTTACTGAGATCAAATTTCTTATGATTGGGAAATGTAATAAAATAAATACGTACACCTTTGTCGATCTCAAAATCTCATCTAAAATTTCTTAAGACTGGAGAAAAAACTATACCTTTATATTATCTCAAAATCTGTTCTACATTTCTTATGAGTGGAAATAAAAGAATCAACTACACCTTTATTTATGTCAAAATCTAATCGAAGTTTCTTATGAGTGGAGATAACAAATCAACTACGCCTTTATCTGTCTCAAAATCTAATTAAATTTGTTATGAGTGGATAAAAAATTACACCTTTAACTATCACCAAAATCTAATCTAAATTTGTTATGAGTGGAGATAAAAAAAATCAACTACACCTTTACCTATGTCAAAATCTAATCTAAGTTTCTTATGAGTGGAGATAAAAAATCAACTACACCTTTATTTATCTAAAAATCTAATCTATTTTACCTTAACTCGCCCGCAAGTCCCCCAACCCCCGACCAAAAAAAAAGGCCCATAATCGTCATTCATACTTTAAAAAATACTGTCTACACACAGAAAAATAAATACAAACACGCACACACGTCTGAACTCCCAACCCCTCCCTAACTTCGCAAGAGGAAAAACCGGGAAATTTTATGAAACAATTTACATTACTAATTGACCGCTCGCATTCTGATAGCTTTCCCTTCCCAACGACGGAAACTGAAGCAGATAACGGAAGGGAGACGAGGAAGAAAAGAAAGACAATCGTTCCACTTCGGATTCCAGCTGAACTTGTTGCGCGATATTATCAGCTCGCTTCCCCCTTTTCCAATTTCCGCGCGGACTTTGTGGGAGCGAATTGAATTATTCTAAAGCAACGAATTCAAATTTCTCTCTCTCTCTCTCTCTCTCTCTCTCTCTCTCTCTCTCTCTCTCT